>NW_027108858.1:2730-6896 GCF_000696795.3 Halyomorpha halys | reverse complement strand
AGCTGAAAATAATTATGAAGAAGTCATCTGAACCAGAAATGAAATTCAAACAAAGTACCAACAAGCAAGTATTTTATAACAATTATAAAAATTTTATTTGTTCTATTTTAATGTTTATATTTCATGTTTTAAATTTCAAGTTGTCTTAGTTTATATAAGAAATTATATTTCTTATATAAATAACTAACGTTTGCTCTTATATTCAAATATTTCTGGAATGAATTAATAATAAATCTAAATCATTAATTTGCAATGTAATTTTATCATTTTATGTATTAATATTCAAATAATAATAACTTATAATCAGATGCAATTATTATGCCAATGTAAAAATAGTAACCTTTAACATAAGGATAAATAAAAACATGACACAATTTGCTAAGTTTGCCTTGATGATTACGTAACCATAGTAACTCTAGTATAAATAACATTATAATAAGAAAAAGAACATTACAATAAATGAAAGAAAACAATACTAAATACCTTAAAAAGAATTAATTAGTATAGAATTCTTCAAAAAAATGTTTGTTAGCAATCCTTAGATGTTGATCAATCCTTGATAATTTCTAGTAGTCTATTGCAATATGATGTGATATTAAATAAAAACAAAATTGAAATACTACATCTTACTTATAATAAGATATAATTTACTATTATACAACTAAACTCATTCAATCCTTACTTACTTTGCAAAGCAGTCTTAAGGTTGAAACAGCAGAACACGATATGACTATGCAGAAATCTCGGAAAACAAAACAAAAAGTGACATACACTATATATACAGTTCAACATCAACTTTTGAACGTGGAGGTACGAAGCGCCCCTAAGAGTCCAGAACTGATGTAAAACCAGTCATAACGACAAAAGGTCCACTAATCCTTGATTGCTATGATAATAGCATCCCAACCTTGCTCAGCTTAGTACGGTTGGTATTTACATGGAGGGCACGGCTGTACCTCCATTTTGATAACTAATTTGATGATTCATGACCCACCTTTTTATTTTCCTTAATAATATTAATTACAATTATTGAACTTCAGTTGCCTTTTTATTAATTATGGGTTAAATTATAAATAATACACAATACCTTTACTTACCGTTGGTGGTTACTTCTTGAATGCATGGAATCACACACCGGTTATTTTATGTAGGTTACCTATTTATTAATTTAGAATTCAGGTAACCGTTATAAATTGTATATTCTTGTATTTATCCTGGATATATACTCTAGCTTACATATATTTTTTTAATAGTATTTGAAAGAGCAGATGTAATATCGTCATTGTTATACCTATAATAACTCATAATTAAAATTTTAACACCTTCCTGATTTTCGTTAAACTACGGTTATATTTTATGATATTCATTTTTTTTTATACTTAAATCGTGTGTATGATATTATTTAAATATGATGTAGTGGTGTAAAAATACGTTGCGTTCTGAAGAGATATGAAAATTTTTGTTTTTCATTTTTCGCTGGGAAATCTTCCATTCACATATATTTTATTTGATAAAATTTATGAGAAAAATCAAAAGAAAATCTAGAAATGTATACCCCTTTACGAATCAGATTTAGAAATTAAGAAAGACTGACAAACGTGTATATCCAACCGTCGGAATTATATAATCTGAATTTTGCGGCTTCTTTTTTATTTTGTATAAAATCGGTGTCAGGGGTCTCATTTTCCGATGCCCCCCTTTACAGGGCGTAGCAGAAGAGCCCGAACACGCTGTGACTGCAATGCCGCCCCAAACTGTCCACCATAAGGCAAGGACCTGGCCTGCCCCTATCATTACGCCAGAGACCGGGACATGCTGGCCAGCCTCTGAAGGAGAAGGAACCTTTTTCATGAATCCAGGACGAAGCGATTTCATGGTTTTCACCAGGACGAAGGAAATGGCTAAAAGACGCGGAAGTAACCGCGGCGGCGAGATTACCAACCCTGTCACCAGATAAGCAACTAATTTCCCAATATGTGAGACCCCAAGATTTGCTCTTATGTCATAATCAAATAATTATTTTAACTAGCACCTAGTTACTCGATTGCCCCTCCTTACTTCAGTGAGTAATTCGAGTTGCAATATTATCCAGTTATTGTTTTGAAGAGTTTAGTTACATTGAATTATGGCCCTCAGGTTATGCTGTTCATTTATTAATCCAGGTAATTTTTCAGTATTAGAGATATCGAAAAAAAAAAAATGACAAGGTCACTTGTCACTTACGCCTTCGACGACTCAGTCTCAAAGAGAGAATAGGACTTTCCTATTTACGACATTCGTCCGCCTCTTCACTTTACTCAGAGCCTATGCGCTCGGACCGCGCCACTTTTAATTTCCTTTTTATATTTTAGTTTTCTTAAATTTTCAATTTATCTACTTTTACACCAGATAGCGCCAGTTGCTATGCTCAAATTTTATTCAGATGGAAATTAACTTTAGAAATAAATAAATTAAAAACTATTAGATAAAAAGAATGGGATTCTTATTAATCGCTTTACATAAATCAAATTTTCAAGTAATAATGGAATAACTTATGCTATAGTTTCCCAATAAAAACATCTGAACTTGATGTATTATATATAGAACTCTCGAATAATGAAAATGAAAGTAACCTAAAGAATATATACCATTTAACTTTATAATTAAATCGTGGAGGTACGAAGCGCCATTGAGTCTTAGACATCTCAAATCCTCTATCAGTCACTATACTACCGGGTGTAACTACACCACATGTGTGTATTTTACACATCTACTCAGATGGCGTGGCTTAGACCTCCATTTTGGTTGACGATTGGAACACGTTTTGCTGTTTTGGGCTAAATTGGATGATTGTGATTTTTGCTATCTTGTGTATTCTGTATTTATGAGTATTTATCAGATGATTTAAATTTTATTATCACAAAAATGGATGCGTTAACTAACTTCCCCATATTATTAACATATAGGTAAGTTAGCTGTATATATAGCCTGTAAATAATAATGGAAACCTTGTACTACTAGGATTAAGTACCTTTAAGTTTATCAAAAACCTGTCCTTATATATAGCAGAGAAGTCTGATAATAAAGTTAGCTATTCAGTAGCCGTGTGTCGTTACTCTGCCCAAATCCCTTTTATTTTTAAGTTATATTGTCAGTCTAATCGTAAGTGGTGCCGAAACCCAGGACGGAAAATTTCGAATTTCTGTCACGAACGAATACTATCAGGAACCCCGGAGTGGAGATTAGACAGATTAGCTTGAAGCAGAGGTTAGTAGACACTTAGGAATCATAACTAACCTCCCCATATTATAAGTATGTAAACATATATATATATTTATTTTTTCTCTATCAAATTTATGAAGTGGCGGGAATGTTTAGGTTCATAGGGGTATTTTCAAAGCGCTGAGCAGGTATTTTTCGGTCACGAGAATTGGAAGCACTTAAATGTATTTAGTGTGTTTGATTTAATGATTTGAGTTTAATTTAATTCAAAGAAGGCCTACCCAGAATCAAAACTTGGGAGGAGGGGGCAAGCCATAGTCAATCAGGTTATGACATATCACCACGGAAAAGGAGAATGAATCAAAATTTTAAGAACATTATATATAAATGTCACTGTGCTTTATTAGTTATTAAAATTAGTATTTGCTTGAAAAAAATATTTTTTATTAAATTAATAATTTTTCTTTCACTCCTCGGGAAGGAAGCTCTCCCCTCCTGTCCCCCTCTGGGTACGATAAACTTAATAATTAAGATTATAAATTTAACAATAAAGTAGAGTTTTACAGGATTTGGGTGTTTTATACACAAATTAATTAATTTTGGATTTTTTCTTGACGATTTTTCACCTCTTCGTTTTTTTACAGCATCAAAATCCGAACTCTAATAATTAAAGCCCATACACACAGTCCCGTAATATATAAATTGTATTCAATTTTAACAATCATCGTGATTGTTATACCTAGTAAGGAATTGCAATAACTGAGATCGGACTACACTAAATTTAACCATAAAACTTTAAGTAAGTATTTTATTTTTAAAATCTACTCAAGTAATAAAAGCTAATTTCTCAGAATCAAAATTATTATCACAAGAATCTATTGATCAATGTGGTGAGGAATCGTTTTCTAAAATACTAGAATCATAATATTGATAATTAAATATTTTGTTAGGATAATCTCTGTGAC
>NW_027108858.1:0-1080 GCF_000696795.3 Halyomorpha halys | reverse complement strand
ATTTTCTTTGGTGGCATCAAACCATGTCTTGCTGGTGTAAATTCTCAGAAGGAATTGGATAGATCTACTTGATTTGAGATTTGCATTGTCAAATAAGAATAATAAATCAAAACATTTTTCTTATAAGTTATCATGTTGCTGTCTCTTTATATTTGTCTTAATTTATATATTTAAAAATTATTGTTAGTTAGTTTTCAAGTTTTTAAAATCTTAATCCCCTTTTTATGTGTAAAATAAAACATTTTACAAGTTCATATTGCTGTTATTATTTGTCAATGGTCAATTACAAGTGTAGGGTGGTCAGCATTTATTTTATCCAGACTGTACAGTTTCTGTCTCTTTAAAAAATTATTCTGATATTGATCAACAGAATGCATTAATATGCAATCTAAAAGGTCTATAAAAATCAATTATAAAAATGGCAGTGGCCACTTAGTGTCCTACCTTCCCGCAATCATGGCATTTTCTGTCCTCATGGGGCCCGCTGCTTGTTGGTTTTATCTAAATTACCCAGCAAACCAAATATCAAGTAAGAATAACCAGTTAAGGTGTGCAAGTCTCATAAGTATAAAATAAATTGATGATAAAAGAAAATGTTTATTTCTTATATGCAAAAAGTTATAGTTAACTTTACAAGACTAAATTAAAAATTATTTATGATTTATAATTGATTTTTATAGACCTTTTAGATGGCATATTAATGCATTCTGTTGATCAACATCAGAATAATTTTTTAAAGAGACAGAAACTGTACAGTCTGGATAAAATAAATGCTGACCACCCTACACTTGTAATTGACCATTGACAAATAATAACAGCAATATGAACTTGTAAAATGTTTTATTTTACATATAAAAAGGGGATTAAGATTTTAGAAACTTGAAAACTAACTAACAATAATTTTTAAATATATAAATTAAGACAAATATAAAGAGACAGCAACATGATAACTTAAAAGAAAAATGTTTTGATTTATTTTTCTTATTTGACAATGCAAATCTCAAATCAAGTAGATCTATCCAATTCCTTCTGAGAATTTACACCAGCAAGACATGGTTTGATGCCACCAAAGAAAATTAT
>NW_027108857.1:3093-3957 GCF_000696795.3 Halyomorpha halys | reverse complement strand
TGACTATATAGCAAAATTAAGTAACAACCATCATTTAGAGAAATATAAAATTAGAAAGAAATAATAAACTAACAAATTTGGAATTATTCATAACAATGATAGTTGTTTGATGACAATGAAAGATGAAATATAATATTCTTGAAGAAGTTTGTCGGGGGGTGCGGTCAGCAAAGAACAACATAAATAAACAAAACAATATTTATTTATTTTATGCCGACGTTTCGACCTGAGTTTCAGGTCTTCATCAGGGATAGTGGCGTGTAAAGGGGACGGGAAGCAGCTAACTGACCAACAAAACAATATTTATTTATTTTATGCCGACGTTTCGACCTGAGTTTCAGGTCTTCATCAGGGATAGTGACGTGTAAAGGGGACGGGAAGGTGCTAACTGCAAAACAATATTTATTTATTTTATGCCGACGTTTCGACCTGAGTTTCAGGTCTTCATCAGGGATAGTGACGTGTAAGGAAGGTGCTAACTGGCATAATGAAATATAATATTATATAGGAAAGAAGAAATGTATAAGATAAGATATGTAAGTAGTATTTAAAAAACTGAAAAACAATTTGAATCAACATATTGAACAATATGAAAGAAAAATGAAATATATGATACAATGGGTAACTTAACTGTGAATATATGTATGTACGTATAGTTACGTATATTTTCTTTCAATGTTATGTTTCATGGTTTCCTCTTATTTTTTTACAGCCCTGATGAAGACCTGGAACTCAGGTCGAAACTTTGGGAATAATAAATAATTTTTTGTTCATTTGTTGCTTTTTTTTTTTTACTGACCGCACCTACCAACCATCTTCTCCACTTAGTAATAATAATAATATATCTGATTTAACTTGTATCTA
>NW_027108857.1:0-2278 GCF_000696795.3 Halyomorpha halys | reverse complement strand
CTGTCACTCGTCCTGCCAGCCAAAGGTATATACCCTCCCTCATGTAAAATAGAACCCCGCTTATCTTCGGATTAATTAAAATAAAATAAATAAATTAATTAAGTAATGACAAAACACTAATAATAATATTAAATATATGTGGTGGTAGAGAGAGTTCGAAATTTTAACTGACCAAAACTACCAGCCTGTATTAATAAACTTAACCAATAAAAATTGTTATATTTAAAGGTTTTTTTTTTTATTTATTTAATGTAATTTACAACTGTACAAAATAATACAATAGGTAAATATGTTGTATTTTTCTTATACACTTGAAAATCTTGGGAAGGAACCATCCATCGGTGGTACTTCAAACATTAATTTGAATTAGAAGGAAAATCCTTCGTAAAATCCATGATGCTCCTTATTACGTCACAAATAAACTCATTCACAAAGACCTTAACAACCCATTCGTTGCAGTTTTCACCCAAAACAGATATGCGTCTTTTTATTCCAAACTCCTTAACCATCCTAACCCATTAATTCTTAATCTTCCATCCTTAACAATCCTCCGATAATCCTCCGAGGCGTGTGAAAAGAAGATGGCCACGGGACCTTCTAATTTAAATTAATGTGTGAAGTACCACCAATGGGTGGTACTTCCCAAGGTTTTCAAGTGTATATGAAACATACTACATATTTGTACTATTGTATTATTTTGTACAGTTGTAAATTACATTAAATAAATAATTTTAAAAAAATAGAAGTTAATTTTAATTTAAATTAGAAGGTCCCGTGGCCATCTTCTTTTCAGACGCCTCGGTGGATTATCAGGGATTGTTAAGGATGAAAGATTAAGAATTAATGGGTTAGGATGGGTAAGGAGTTTGGAATGAAAAGTCGCATATCCGTTTTGGGCGAAATCTGCAACGAATGGGATGTTAAAGTCTTTGTGAATGAGTTTATTTGTGACGTAATAAGGAGCATCAAGGATTTTACGTAGGATTTTGGATTGTAAGGATTGGATGCGGGAGGAATTTGATGGTTTGGTGGAGCCCCAGAGCTCAATTCCATATGTCCAAATTGGTCTGATTATCGTAGTGTATACTAACTTTTTGTGGTGAATGGGAAGTTTAGAGCGTTTTTCAAGTAGGTGTTACAGCAATCGGAATCTATGAGCAGTTTCTTGTCGTTTCAGTCTTGTGTGTAGATTATTTAAAGGTTAAACGCTGAATTAAGGGAAAAGCATCCGATAAATATAATTCACGTTATAGCATAGCGGCGAATATGATGGCCGTGTAAGGTGGTTGGGCTTAGTAAAGATCGGATCCCTAAAATGTTAATACTGAACTGACGGGTAAACGTCCGAGGGGTAGACCGAAGCGTAGATGGGAGGATTAAAAACGTATTTAGTGGAATTGGGTTTGGAGGGGCATCACTGGATGGATGTTTGTAGAGCGATTGGTGGTTATAATTAAATGTATATTGATAATTAAAATGTATATTACCATTAACAAAAAAAAATAATAAAGCTTCTTGAAATAAACTTCTAATTTATAAGACTATACACAGACCTATCTGGACTGATATATACCTACGGACTTGAACTTTGGGGAACATCTAAACGTATCCAATCTTATCAATCCAAAATCCTTAAAACTGTAGTCAATGCACCCTATTTCGTTTCCAACTGAACACTACACCATGATCTTCATATCCCTTTGTCCTTCACCTCATACCAATTAAATTCTCAAAATTCCATATAAATCTTTTTAATCATCCTAATGCTTTAGTTCAATTCTTATCCAGTTCCATCCATCCCTACAATCCACCTCGAAGGATGAAACGGCAGTGGCCTAGAGAGTTATTGTAAAATAAAAAAGGGACAGTTAGAGTTCTTACAGTCGTCAGATTCTCCACTCAAGTTGAGTGTTTGCGGCTTTAGTGCACTTGCTCAACCTCCACTGGCTCGTTACCAGTGAATTGGTGAGAGGAATTCGCTGGGATATCAAAGAGCTCCACTCTACTTCTCATAAATGGGAGATAAAGTGCGTTCAGGGATCCTGACGTCGATAGTGTACATATTATATATAAGAGTATAAATGTAACTAGGGATTATTTCGTTTATTTATTCTAATCTTGCTTCCTCTTCCATTCCTGGCAATCCTCCGAGGATTGTCTCGATTCCTTCTAATAGGGGTATTCATGATGATGATCTTTAGTATAATATGTTAATGTATATGGAAATATTTCCATCTTTTACCATGTTAAAAAGATATAACATGGTTGAGAGTCTGTT
>NW_027108856.1:0-1727 GCF_000696795.3 Halyomorpha halys | reverse complement strand
GACTGATAGTAGAAGGGTCTTCGTGATTCAATCAGTCGCGTCAATCTGACTGATAGTAGAAGGGTCTTCGTGATTCAATCAGTCGCGTCAATCTGGAAGTTGAATGACGACTGACTTAGTGGAGGTCCCTTTAGTCAAAATAACATTCTCCGAAATAGAGGACGTGAGCATATTGTCCTCACAACGCACCGCTTCACTATGCACTTTCCTCTTCAATGGCTCATGTTTTTGAAAGACCACCTCTGCGAAAACAACGGGAGTGTGGTGTGTGCCGATTCTGGTGCACCGTTTCGAAAATCAAACATTGATATCAGCACAAAATTCAATTTCTTAAACTAAGTGGGGTGGCATCAATTTAATTTGTGTTATTTTATACTGGAATTAAAAATAAACTTATTTTATGGACAAATATTTTTGCAACGCGAAATTAAAATGTGGTGCTGACAATGAATCAGAAAGGAAGGGCTTAGAATCATTTTCTTCTAAACTTTGACTTCTGAATTGGTGTGGAGCTTCGATGCACAACTAAACTTTGTCATTTGTACCTTCTTCCAGCGCTTAATTTTTTAATTGGTATTAACATTTTTTCGATCTTATAATAATTCACAGTTTAACGACGGCATTTATTTTGTTTTAAGAATAGTTTTTTTCACATTCAATAAAACTTACAATTTAAATCAAACGTTTTATTGTGTTTACTTACATGAAAACATAATGAAAATCCTACTTTCAGTTTTTTTTTAATACGAAAAATATATTTTTTGAATGATGTTTATTTTATCAATAATTAAATATAAAAATTAACTTATAGTTAAATAACAACATAAATTCGTGAATAATACACGCAATGCACATTGTTTATTTAGTTAAATTTCTATTTAATGCTCCAAAAACAGTTTTACGTACTTAGAGTTAACATTTTCCCACATATTCAGTTCTGAAATTGTGAGATTTTAAATTTATGTATTTTTTTTTTACTGTTGTCCTTTATACAGAAGTGAAAATTAGTGACGAGGTATACAGTTGGTACCCACATCCAAAGTGGAAGGGCATTAAATGTAAACCTTGATGGTTGTTGGGCTAATGGAGCCCAGTTGTAGAGGGGAGTCCGTCAAGAAAATGTTTACCGTCCCACCAACTAACAACCAAATCCTGACAAATTCGTTACGACCTGAATTCCAGGTTTTCATCAGGGCTGAATAAACAAAACCAGTTTACAACCTTTATTCAGAGAAACTTAAAAATAAAAATAAAATAATAGTCAACAAACTTGGAAATATACAGAACAATAAATTAAGCAGGTAACAGTTGATACTAAGAAAAGACAAAATATAATATTCTAAAGGTAAGAATTATCAAAATAAATGTTAATGAAATAAAAAAAAAATTCAAAACAGTATTCAAGTAAATAAAGAAATAAACATTATGAAAGGTGCCAAAAAAACTGTAAATGATAAGTAATTGAAATTAACATTAATAAAATATGCAAGGAATGTAGAAAAACAATTTAAATCAACATAATAAAGAAAACTATACATATGATACAATGAGAAAGAAAACAGAATATAAAATATACAATGGATAAAAGATACAAAAAAATATAGATAAGTAAAAAAATAATTAGCTAAGATAAAATGGACCAACTGCCAAGCAGAGAGTCTGCTAAAGTGAGCGGGGACCAACTGCCAAGCAGAGAGTCTGCTAAAGTGAGCGGGGACCAACTGCCA
>NW_027108855.1:13194-13534 GCF_000696795.3 Halyomorpha halys | reverse complement strand
CTTTTTTTAAAACTTCTTTTAGTTTCTAGGGTTAAAAAATTCATAAATGATTATGTCTATATAAGAAAGATAAAGAGGGATTAATCTTGTTCTAAAAGTATACCTTGGTAAATTCCAACTTGTAAAAAGTAAATTTTCTATAACAAAAATAAACGTTAAAGCAAGATGAAATTTTATACTATATATATTTCAAGAAAAAAAAATGTTTAAATAATAATTTTGTTGTATAAATAAAATATTATTTATTTTTAATCAAATTTAATAGAAGAAATTTTTGTGAAAATGCCAAACCATTATACAACATGGGACTTATATACCTACATATATTGGGACCCAAATA
>NW_027108855.1:7287-8309 GCF_000696795.3 Halyomorpha halys | reverse complement strand
TGTACTTGGTTATAATTGAAAACAACAGAAACAAACATACGTTTATAACACTTTGGGAATGTTTTAAACGAAATTCAAAACTTATCGACTCCACAAAAAAAAAAAAAAATCAGTTCTTGTTTTTAAACAAGTTATCATACTATTATTATTAATCTCTATGTTGTAGCATTTATTTGCTTGCAGAATTGATGTTAATATTAATAATTAAGATAGTTTAGATTGCTGTTCTCTAATCTAACTAATTAAAACCACAAAGATCGCAGACATCGATGAAGTTTTTGGTGTGATACTAGGTCGACAAATATTAGACATGTCCGCTGCCTCTTGTCCATTGCGCCCCACAATCCGAAAATTTTTTTTATATAATCTATTTTATATAAATAATTATTCAGGCTTTGCTCTGCATATATTTAATAGACAGTGTATACCAATCAATTTTTTGACGTGACAACGTCTTATAAATAATTTTGCGGGATGCCATGTTAGAAAAAGTGTCCCGTAACGGAAATTGACTTCGTTTAACATATGGATATTATATCATATGTATAAAAATTAATTAATGTATAACCAAGCAAAAATAAATATCTGAATTCAATATGTGAACTGGTTTATTATTTCAAATATATAACATTGGATTGATTTTAATTTATATTTATGTAATATTAGCATAGAGTATACGTTGTCACGGAAATATGTCGCTTCGCGCCGAGGCCTACACGGGCACGGTTTTTTGAAGAATAATCTTATTCTTCAAAAATGAATATTCCTGATGCATTAAATTAAGAGATAGAATGTATTTCAAATTATAAAAACCACAAGACGCTTCCGGGAAAGAAGGCTTTCGAATATTTAAAAAAAAAATAAATTGTACTTGTTTTTGGAATCTTTTAAGACCATTAAATATAATATTTTGTATAAATCAATAAAAAATTAATTTTTTGATGTTTACTTTCTATTGATGCCATGCGCTCACAAAAAAAAAAATCTCAGAATTTTATTCGAATCTAACGTTACTATAATTG
>NW_027108855.1:3807-4971 GCF_000696795.3 Halyomorpha halys | reverse complement strand
AGAACGAACATTTTAAATTCAGCGGCGAAAATATGGTCGATAATAGGCCTTTTCACTCGAAAAAGTAAAAAATATGATTTTTGAGGAAGAAACATAATAGCCTGGTTGAAAAAAGTCAATTATTTTAACCAAATTCTTGATTGCTTTATTAAAAACTGCGTATAATTACTCGTAAAAATAGACGAGTCTGCCAAGTATAGTTAAATGAATACAAAATGGTGGCAGTTTTGAAATATTTAAAAAAATATAATTTTTTTTATGAAATTTTGCTTTAAAAAACTGTATTTCGAGAACTATTGAACGTAAAGAGCTCTACTAGTGCTCATATTTTAGAACATCTACTGTATGAAGCATGCCCTCAACTGCAATTGCCGGACACACTTCATTTTTGGTTTGCTGGTTGGGTTGAAGTGGACTGTATAAATGAAAAATAACATGATTAAATGAAAAATAATTCTATTGTTTATGTTACAATGGTGTGGTGGGTGGCCGAAAGGAAACATTATGATTAAATGGTTAGTAAAATTTTGAATGCTGGGCTATGGAATTGTAGATATAAAATTGAGGTGGTTGATGATGCTTGCCAAGTGTTGGTGAATGTTAATTATTGGTAGGTTGACTTACTCCATGGTTCTTTCCTCCCTCTGCATCTCTAAGCCTCTCTCCTCTCTACTGCTGGGAACAACTCCAAGAGTTTTACTCACTCATGGTGGATTCCTGATGTCAGAGACGAAGAAAATGATGAACTGCTTCTCAAGACAAGATGGCTCTCTCACCCTCTTGCTTGCTTCTCTTGCTACCAAGCGTTGGAGGAGGCAAGCTTGTAATGCTGGCCACATGGGCGCTACTGGTCCAAAGCCTTTCTGATTCACTTTTCCGTTGCCGTAGGTTACCGGAACATCTACTCTACTTTAAATAATATCCTATTAGGTTTTCTACTATAGTAATTAGTTTCAAAGATTTGGAGCTCCAAATAAAGAAATTATTTTTTTAAACATTTTGAAGCAGTCTTCATTTTGTATTCCCCTAACGATACCTGGCAGACTCATCGATTTTTACTAGTAATTATTCTTAGTTTTTATTAAAGTATTTAAAAATTGGGGTAAAATATCTGACTTTTTTCCCGGCTCTACTACTATTAGAACAGTTCACATAAGGAAATAC
>NW_027108855.1:0-355 GCF_000696795.3 Halyomorpha halys | reverse complement strand
AAAATAATATAATCTCTAGTCACATTTACACTCTTATATACAATATTTACACAATCGACCTGAGGATCCCTGAGCTCACGTGTGGGGGGGGAGGGGGAGAGCAGGACTCAAAAGATCCCAGCGCATCCCTCTGGCCACATCACTGGTAGCCAGTGGAGGCTGAGCAGTTCTTATTAATTAATTTGTATAGTTGTAAATGAGCCCCATGATCCCTATTACCATTCCATATAAATATAAGACAGAATGTAATATTGCACAATAAAAAAAATAATATATAAAATATATCATAAAAAATAACCGACAACACTATATTTTTCGGACCTTTACACACACTAGATGATTTCCTGATTTCAGT
>NW_027108854.1:60940-61199 GCF_000696795.3 Halyomorpha halys | reverse complement strand
TTCACATGGAAAGGGTTCAAGTGGATAACTGTCATCGACCTCTTTAGTAATGTGGCCATGGCACATCTGGCCCAAGATAGGACAGCGGAGGCAGTTATAGGCGCGCTCAGGACATGGTTTCAATTTTACGGGGTCCCAAGGCGGATTTCTTCCGACGGGGGCCGCGAGTTCGATAATGCCACAATCAGGGGAGAGATGAAGACTCTAGAGGTTGATTGGCACATTAACACTCCGGGACATCCTAAAAGTAGAGGGGGTA
>NW_027108854.1:58084-59850 GCF_000696795.3 Halyomorpha halys | reverse complement strand
TATATCCTACAATATGATGATTGTAACGAGATGAATCTATAATGATACTTTGATTTTTTTAAATTGTATGAAAAACTGTTATATTGATTTTTCTTATTTACAAGGCACAAGCTAAAGCAGCAATATTCTGCTTAATTCTATCTTCATCGAATTATGGATCACTTAACACTACTCTTTATTTATTTTTTACTTTTAAAACATTTGAAGAGGAATATCTCTCTGATATTTTGTCGCTAGAAGTAGTGATAACAAACTTAAAGTAACTCATACTTTCAGTCACAACTTGGGTCTTCATCATGGTTTGTTCGAATCGTTCTTTCTCTGAATTTATTATGTTACTCATCAAAGATAGGTTTGCCTACTCATTTATGTAAAGAATTTTAATTATGCATACAAGCCTGTTAGAGATATATGGGGAATTTATCTTATATCCTTGTTGAATAGGAATCCTACTTTGTTTTGTTTCATTACTGCCTTGGATCCATCCATTAGAACAGATCTGACCGTAGAGTAATTGCCCTCGGTTATAGGTACAGGCAGAAAGAGATATAAAAAAAATAACAACACTGTTTTATAACCAAAATAGTGTTAGAGTTATTTTATTTTATAGTAGTATGTTAACTCACTGTCTCTTCCAAAGGAGTGAATCCATTTCCTATTCGTTTTTGTATTTAAATCTTGGCAAGTGATGTCTCTTGGCTTGAAAAGACCATTCAGTGTCTAATTTGTAAGAGAGTAAGCTTTATCTGGACCAGGGAACTCTTATCTAGTCTTCATTCAATGAAACAATACATTAATAAATATTAGAACATACATGGATATTGAAAGATAAAAATTAAAGTATTCATGAGAAATAACAGAAATAAACATAAGATAATTGTTTCTTAAATCATGGTTAAGGACTGGTGCCACAGGTTAGGCTTTAAGGGCTATTGGCTTCTCTTGGCTATAACGGCACGTGCTAAAA
The DNA here is from genome assembly GCF_000696795.3 of Halyomorpha halys. Taxonomy (NCBI): domain Eukaryota; kingdom Metazoa; phylum Arthropoda; class Insecta; order Hemiptera; family Pentatomidae; genus Halyomorpha; species Halyomorpha halys. The sequence goes on along the minus strand of NW_027108854.1, from coordinate 58,883 downwards.
GTTACAGTGACCTCAGGGACCAGTAAGTAGTAGCAGGGTATTACAAATGTCCTCAATATACCACTCAGTACCTCAAAACCAAAACGTTTTTGTATCAGTTCTTGATAAAGACATTCGTTTATTGATCAAACATACAAGAAGGAATCTGTACCAACACTCAACCACAAGGTTTAACTCCCAACTTGATAAAAGACGATGTATCCACTTCATAGAAGCCTCAGTAACGTCATATCTGAACCCAGAACCAATCTAAGACTCTACAACAGCATAAATAAATTATATGCATATAAATATAAATGATATATAATTTATAGTGCCTTATCAAACATCCGACGATGTTAACAGTATTCCATCTTAAGATAGTCTTATGTCAATAAACACAGATTTTTGACTTAACCTAATTTTTAATTTTCAAAGTTTAGTCAATTATCAACCATTTATATAGCTACATGAAAAAGAAACATTTATGGTTAATCCATTTGCATTGCCAGGATTTTGCTTTGGGAGGAGGTCCATTTAGCTTTCTGACTACACAGTATCCGATTTGTTTCTTATTCAACAAATCATTATTGAAAAATGTATAATATAATGTTATGTATGATAGCATCTATTATTTATGGAGTATCGTAGAAAGAGGCTTATATAATTTTTGTTTAGAGATCAGAATAAGCGAATATTGAATATTGTACCCTAAGCTGTGCTACTTCATGTGTTCGAGAAAATATGAAATATTATTATTATGAGATAGTTGACCGTGGATGATGAATGAGGAGAAGATGGTTGGGGGTGCGGTCAATAA
>NW_027108854.1:49947-57359 GCF_000696795.3 Halyomorpha halys | reverse complement strand
AAGATAATAAAAAATGACGTTATCATTATAAAGACCTCTCACCATGATGAAATCATTTCGTAGGTTACCCTTATAATTTTTCCTATCTTTTCAAATTCCTTTGAAATGTCTCAAAAAGAAAGCATTATTTTTATTTTTAATAATAGCAGATTTTTTTTCCGGATTTGAAAAAAAGTCAAAGTATCAAAGATTAAGCAACAACATGTAATTTATACAAAAACTAATTAAAAAATTGTAAATACATTCTAGAATGTTCTAAAATAAACTAATAGTGCCCTTCCACGTTCTAAGTCTCTGTTCAGGCCCGATTCTGAATGATGATGAAAAATTCACTCTAAATTGATAGTATAGGGAAAATTTTGTCAATAGAGAGAGAACCCACTTTAATGAAATTCTTTAAACTGTATTATTTAGTATTAATAGTGAATTCATAACATCAATGGATTCTGAAAATATTTTATATGTATTATTATAAAGTAAAATTCTTATAAAAAAAAAAAAAGGGTGTTTCAAAAGAAGATTACTACAAAAAGTAGAAATAAATTTCATTAATTTTTAGAAAGATAGAAAGCTACCTAAAAGGTAAATATTACTATATTTTATGGTGAAATAAATAAATATTATTCAATGAAATTGAACTTGACAAATAAATAGAACTGGAAGTTTTGGAAAGGGAGGTTATTGTCTGACTCCTATAGGAATAAATAAAATAAATGCATGAATTCAGAACCAAGTAATATTATCCAAATCAAAGAAGTTATTCAAGAATAAAATAATAAAGAAATAGATTACATATGCATCAATATACTGAACATAGTAACAGTATCATTTTGCTCAGGCTCAAGAACAGTATACCTGCTTCTACTCATATTGTATTATATAAATAATATGCTTTATTATATTTTAAATATTTTGTGAAATATTCATGTTTTATTAGATCATACACTGCCTTCATTATTAACTTTACATATTCTACTAAGTACCTAAAATAATTACGTGAATGGAATATGGTCCGGGTGCGGTAAAAAAAAAAAAACTCAAATAGTAAATAATTATACTATCTTATTGAGCCAACACCAATAAAATAGTATAATTATTTACTATTTGAGTGTTTTTTTTTTTTTTACCGCACCCGGACCATATTCCATTCATCTATACACACCGTCAATCAATAATCTTCCACTAAAATAATTACATTTTTGTTCTATAAAATATCAAGTCATCTTGATATTCAAGTATTACAGTGTCAAAGAATAACAGGACAGTGAAATAAATCATATTAATTAACATAAAGCATTCATTATACTTAAGCTTATGGATAATCTTAATAAGAATCATATTTTGATTCAATATATTTGAAAAATAAAAATAAATTATTAGACCATTAATCTATTCATATTGTAGCCCTTAGCATGAACCCTGAGATTTGTCTTAGATTTTGGTGCCTAAACTAATTTATTTTTTAATACTAGGCTTTGTTAAGGTTTTATAATCCATTTACATATAAATAAATAAGGACAGCAATAAATGCATTATATCGAACATATGATTTGGTATAAGAAGTAGACAAACAATTTTAATTAGGTCTAACAGATGTATTTACCTGCCACAATGTGGCTAACAAATATACCTGTCATACTGTAGCTAACAGTATACCTGTGATACTGTAGCTAATAGATATACCTGTGACATTGTGGCTAACTGATACACCTGTCACACTGTGGCTAACAGATATACCTGTGACACTGTAGCTAAAAGATATACCTGTGACACTGTAGCTAAAAGATATACCTGTCACACTGTGGCTAACAGATATACCTGTCACACTGTGGAAAACAGATATACCTGTCACTCTGTGGCTAACAGATATACCTGATACATTGTGGCTAACTGATGAATATACCTGTCACATTTTAGCTAACAGGTATACCTGTCACATTTTAGCTAACAGGTATACCTGTCACATTGTAGTTAAATACACAGTAAAACTGTTATACTAATTGTAAATACTTTAAAAGGATAACAGCTTTATGTTTCAGTACACTTATGTAAAAAATAAAAAGTGTTAACAAGTTGAGTAGTATATAGATAAATACTAAACTATTCAGCCTTACTTATATTAACTTTAAATTAAGGTTTATATAAACCATGTTTTCCAATAAAAATTTTATATTATCTGTTAATATGTATTCCAATGTTTTTTCTTTTTTTATTTATTCCCCTACCTGATAATTTCTGGCATAAGTGGTAACAAAGCAATTCCAACCAAAGTGGGAAGGCCAAAGTTTTATTCCATGAGAATGCCATGAAACAAAATTCATCTCACCCAGCCTGAAACCAAATTGGTGCCATTGCAGTAATGAGGTTGCTAAGGTGGTTTTGGTGCTCCTTTCTTGACCAAGAGCTTTATCATAGCATTTGCCCTGGAAGCTTTGACATGAAAAGCCACCCAAATTTATACTATTCTACAGAAATAATTCTGCCTGTTTTGTAACATTGTTCGTGAATATATTGCTTATGTTGATCAACGCTTATTTTTAAGCAGTTCTGTTATGACTTAGTTGGGTATGAACTTGTGAACTTACAAGAAAAAGTATCCATTAAAGACTAGGTTTGATAGTAATATGATAATAAAGTAATTAATAAAGTTTCAGATTAATTGCTGATTAAAAAAGCTAAAAATTGCTTTTTTATCCAAATAAAATAACTTTTTTCTTGTTTAATATAAATTAATGTGATTTATAAAGAAAACAATTAATTTTTAATAAGGCTTATTATGGCTTTATTTCCTTTAGAAGTTGCCAAATCCAATAGAGATTCCCCTGATTTAGTTTTTGCATTTCTATCAGCACCCTTGTCAATCAAAGCCTTTGCTGTTTCCAATTGACTCCAATTTACAGCTTCATATAAAGGTGTCCTTCCTTCAGTACTCCTGATGTCGACTTGCGCTCCCTTCTCAATCAAGAGCTTTACCACATCAGCATTTCCCCTCGAAGCCGCGACATGAAGAGCTGCCCAACCTCCGTGTTCAGCATGTGTTTTTGCATTGATATCAGCACCTCGCTGTATCAATAATTGCGCAATATCTGTATGTCCAAACCATGCTGCTTCCCACAAAGGTGTTTTGTTCTCTTTACTTTTCACATTGACATCGACACCTTTGTCAAGGAATAGGTTAACCAATGAGTAGTAGCCCTGCTGTGTAGCTGCGTGTATGGGCATCCAACCCATGAGCTTGGTCCCTATGTTCAAGTCGGCCCCCTTCTCAATAAGATACTCAACTATGTCATCATGCCCCTTTTGTGTGGCTTCATATAATGGTGTATTTCCATCATGTGTTCTCACATTTATATCTATGCCACTATCGATAAACAATTGGACCAGAAGAAGATATCCTCTATTTGCAGCGATGTGAATCGGCATCCAACCAACTTCCTTTGTTTTAGCATAAAGGTCAGCACCATTAGAAATCAAAAGTTTAACTGTATCAATGTGCCCCCAATGGGAAGCCTCGAATAATGGCCCCTTGTTGTCATAGTTCCTCGTCTCATTCACACTCATTCCATTTTCAAGTAAAATTTTCACAATATTAGTTTGGCCATTCGCTGAAGCTATCTGTATAACCATCCAACCTCGTGCTTTTGTCTGTATGTTTAAATCAGCACCCTTTTGGATCAAGTATTTCACAATATCTCCTCGACCCCAGACAGAGGCCTCGAAGAGTGGGGTTTTGTCATCATAACTTTTAACATTAATATCAACACCTTTCTCGACAAAAAGTTTCACTAAATTCAAATGCCCCCGCGAAGATGCAATGTGGATAGGCAGCCAACCGTCCTTCTTGGTTCGTGATCTTATGTCAGCACCTTTGCTTATTAATAGTCTGACCATGTCCTCATGCCCCGAAAGTGATGCTTCAAAGAGCGGAGTCCTGTTGTCACTGTTCCTGATATCTACATGAATACCTTTGTCAAGGAACAGCTCAACAATTTCTATATAACCATTGGCTGCTGCCTTGTGGATGGGCAGCCATCCCCCAGAACTAACCTGATTAGTCCGAGCGTAGATATTGGCACCTTTATTAATTAATAAAATGACTACAGGGTAATGCCCCCCTTCTGAAGCTACAAAAAGAGGAGTTTTGTCTTGAATGTTCTTTGCATTTACATCGATATCCTTGAGTAGAAAGAGGTCAACTATTTCTTCATGCCCTCTTGATGCCGCGGCGTGGATGGCCAGCCATCCGTCCTTTCTTGTTTTAGCACGGATATCTGCTCCTCTCCCAATAAGAAGGTTGACAACAGCTGTTTGGCCCCAACGCGAGGCCTCAAAAAGTGGAGTTCTGTCATCATTATTCTTGATATCAATGCCTATCCCCCTGTCCAATAGAATATTGACCAATGAAGTACTTCCTTTTCTGGCTGCAGCATGCAGTGCACTCCATTTATCTGCTTTAGTGTTTGCTCTGATATCAGCACCTCTGTCTAGAAGAATGTTTACAATAATTTCATGCCCTGCTGCAGCAGCTCTGTAAAGAGGAGTCTGGTGGTCTTCGTCAACAGCATTTATGTTTACTCCATTTTCAATAAGTTTATTAACCAATCCTATGTTCCCATTTGATGCTGCTTCAAGTATTTCACCAGCTGAAGTTTTTTCAGACAGATCTTCATCAGTAGTCTTGGCACCTCTGTCAAGAAGTACACTAACGGCAACTCTATGGCCAGCTGTAGATGCTAATAACAAAGGAGTTCTTCCTTTGAAATCCCTAACATTAACATTTGCTCCTTTATCAATTAGAAAATGGATTACAGAAAGTTTACCGCCCGCAGCTGCTTCATGCAGGGGTGTTCTATTTTCAACATTTATTTCATTGATTTCAGCCCCCCTGTTTACCAATACCTGTACAATGCTGAGATCCCCTATTTTTGCAGCCTCATGCAGTACAGTAGAGCCATCTGTTGCTTTGGCATTAACATAAACACCTTCTTTTAGCAAATATAATATGATATTGTAGTTTTGTTTTCTAACAGCGTTGAATAGAAATGTTTCTCTATCATCATTAGTAACTGTGACATCTGCCCCTAAACGAATCAATATTTGAGATAGAAAATCATTCCCCTTATCAATCGCTAGCCCCAACAGTTTTGATTTTAATCCAGATGTTATGCTTACCTTCCCTCCATTATTAATCAGTAGTTCACCAATTTCTGATTTAGATTCTAATAAATCCACATCTGTTTGATTGAAAATATGGTTTTTATTAACTTTATTGTATTGAGATACAGAGGAAAACATCAGGGAAACCTCCTCGTTATTATCGGTCGGAATCGTGATGTTGTTTCCACTCAGAAATTGTAGGACACCATTCACGACTGAGTGTTCAACTATATGTAGTGGAGTTAGACCGTTAATGTCCTTCTTATCGATGAGGGATCCAGCCTCAACTAAAGCTTTGGCAATCAACAAGTTGCCAACATCTGCTGCTGCATGCAGAGGTATAGCCCCTAGATGGGTTTCCATGTTCACTTTTGCTCCTCTCTTTATAAATAATTCCACTGATTTCAAATCTCCGTTGTTCACTGCCTTATAGATAGGGGTGGTGCTGTGGCAGTCAACACTATTTAAGCTGGCTCCAGCCAGGAGCAACTTATCGACTGTTTCTGGAGAGTTAGAATCAGATGCGAAGTGTAAAAGTGTTTCATTATTTCCGTTAGAAAGGTGAACTATGTCCTCTATTTTATCAAACTTGAGAATAGCTCCTCTGCGAATAAGCAATTTAATGATATCCTGGTGATCATTGTCCCACGCAGCTAACAGAGAGCTGGACAAATCAGATTCTAATTTTTGTGACTTGAGCAACCAACTAACCATGGCTTTGTTTCCCCTCTTAGCAGCTTCCTTGATTAAAGAAGTTGAATCCATCATCCTCACGACTTCTGCTTTGATTGGTTCTGGAATAGATACCAATCCTCTAGATCTTCCGTTCACTATAGAATTAATGACAAAGTACATCTTATCTGTGGGCAGCACAAAATTGTTTCTTGTCATTTCACTTAAGATTGGGTCTTTGCCAGTTCTTAAATGAGAGGCTAGTTCAAGAAGCAGGTTGGAGTGTGTTGTATCATTTGTAGTGAGTGAATTGAGAACTTGTAAAAAGGTGTACTCATTGGTGTCAATGTTGGCCAAAAAGCTGCTGGAATCAACTTTGGAATATTCAAGTAGTTCTTCTACTGCAAACCTAAATTTGTTACCAAGAAGTTGTAAGATATTCAACGTGAACTGTTCATGCGATGCGTATCCTCCCAAGGGGTAAGTCTCCCCTTCTGGAGCCTTGATGAGCAGCTCTTCTTGTGCCTAAAAGATAATAATAAATTATATATATATATAAATGATTGACCAAATCATTTCATGTTATGAAGTAGATGGTCAGGGCTGCTGTCAAAAGAAAACAAAAAAGAGTTAACAACTATTTATTTGCCGTTTCGCCAATTTTGTAGAGCTTCATCGAGACTAAAATATACAAAAATAATAACAAATATTTTGACATACTGGGATAATAACATAAAAAGAGGTAAATTAAGATAGGTTTAAAATTATATAAATAAAAGTGAAAAGAATATTATTCTATACAAATGACAAAAAATAAAAAATAAAAATAGTATTAATACAAAACAGACATGAGAAAAATATTAAAAAAATTAGGCTTAAAATGAACAGATGTAATAACTGGTAAAAATGAGAAAACAAAATTTAACACACTAAAAGACAGAAAATAAAGAAAACTTATTTAATCTCAACTTTCTTCTTAATTTTAAATATATTTTAGTTGTTTTTGTATCATTTAAGCCCTGATGAAACTCTACATATTGGGACGAAACGTTGGCAAAAAATAGTTGTAAAATATTTTTTGTTTTCTTTTGATCCCACCCCGACTATCTTTTTCATTATTTGGTAATAAAAAATATTTGACTTGATCATTATTTGATGAGCAACTATGAAGATAACTAAGGTCAACTCACAACTATGAAGATAACTAAGGTCAACTCACAACTATTGATGAAGTAAACAGCAATAATCTCATGAATGTATGTCTTGAGACCATCTTTTTAATCTTAATCTTTTCAAACGTCAAAGAGAAATCTTCGCCTGAAACAATATCTTCATTAGAATGCTTTTTATTTTTTAATACGGTTTAGATGTCATCCTTACATTTTAATTTAAAATTGTTTTAGGATAGATGCATAAATAGCTATTAATACCAGAAGTTTATTTGGTAAAAGCAACTGTTTACTAACATTATAGCCTACTATAGTATAAATAATTAATGAAGGTATATTAGGCAAGAATAATAGTAACATTGTAGGCAACTATTTACTACCACATACTATTATAGTGAGCTATTCATAATTAAT
>NW_027108854.1:43339-49042 GCF_000696795.3 Halyomorpha halys | reverse complement strand
CAAGAATAATAGTAACATTGTAGGCAATTGTTTACTACCATATTCTATTATACTACCATGGCTATAGTAGCATACCCTAAAAAACTCAAACCCAAGCCAATCTCACCTTACTAGCCTATTACCTTCTTGTCTTATGTCTACTACATATCACATGGCATTTCCAGCAATATTTATCTATTACAACTAAATTTTGTTTTTGTATATCTGAAAAAAAAATTTTCTTTTTTTGAAATTGCTTTTTCTTCCATATAAAAGCATAAAATCTAAAAGATTCATATAGATTGCTAGAGGGGAAATACTGCTTTCTACATGTTACATGGCATTTCGATAAAATTCTTAGGTGAGAAGTTGTGTATTTATTTATTTTGCTCAACAATGAAAACAATTAAGCCTAAAAAATTCTAATTTTTGGTTCAAATGTTTTGGTCTACTCTAGTAGATGTGAATTTTGGTTTCCGTAACATTTTGTGCTGTTTTAATTCACTAAATAAGATGAGAAATGTTATGTTCTAATTCAAAAACCAAAACAAATCGATTGGTTCATTGAAATCGGTGCTTCCACCCACATAGAGTCCCCTTGATTTGACAGATTTAGATAAAGTTTTGCCATTCGAATGTGCAAATAGAGAACTGTACTCACCTGGTGTTGTAGAAGGAATGATCCGAGTTCCTGTGCAGACGTCAGCTCAATGCCTTCTTACAGAACCGGTTACCTCGACCGAGTGGAAATGATTTCTGCAATCATATTGGCAGTCGAATACACGATTTTTTATATTGGCCGTAAAAATTGGTCTAAATTAGCAGCCATAGTGTACATGGGAGAACCCAGCGAGGGACAGAAGAGGGGTAGCCCCCCTCCCCTGGGAGTAAAAAACATTATTATCAATTATTTAATTATTAATTTAATATCCTACCCCAGGGGGAAGGAGACACAATGTTGGAGAAGGTACAATGGGGGGAAGGAAGCACAGTGGGGGGAAGCAGGCACAATGGGGAAAAGGAGGCACAGTCGGGAAGGAGGCAAAAAACAAACTTTAAAATAAAATTGTCCTTCAAGAGAAAGCAAAATGAAATAAAAGAATATACAAAATTTACAGAATCAATAAACATAATATAAATTACTGCTGGACGAACTCCGATAGGTCAGAGCTGATAGGTCCTCAAAGTCCGCTCCGATGCGTCAGAGAGGCAATGCCAAGTCCACTGTTCTCACGCTAGAGGGCCCACGTATGTACGGTGCTACAATAACGATTCATATTCAATAGAAAAGGTCATTGTGACCAATCGCACATAGGCGACTGTGCGACTTACCTTAGGCCATAGATTGTTGTATTATTGTGACCAATCGCACATAGGCGACTGTGCGACTTACCTTAGAACGTAGATTGTTGTATTATTGTGGCCAAAAAGTGCTCTTATTCCATCATATACACATTACAACACAAGTATAAATAAATATCCCTCTTTTAAAACAAAAGCAAACTTCTAAAAAAATACAAAAAAAAAAAAAAAATGAAATACAACGTCTATTAACATAATTTACTTACAAATTAGTTATTAAATGTGGCGTTAACAGTATTTTTATCCTATTCAACTCCAAATTTAGAGGCTAAAACAAATCGACTAATCTTTTTTTTTACTTCAATATTGTCAAAACTAATTAACAAAAATTATCAATTTCTAAACCCGGGGGATAATTTGCGATTCATTATTGTCTTTTAATTATAAAGCGAATTATATTGAAGAAAGTTTAATTACATCTAATTTAGAACAAATTAGAGCATAACAAATATTTCCCATTTTTATTGGTATAGACGAAACGAAAGAAAAAAAAATAAAGCATCTAAAAAACGTTTGTGATTTGTTAAATTGACTCTTTAAATTCTACTTGGTTATACTTTAGCAAAAGTTTATTTTGCGATACTGGAAATACCAAAGTGTCAAGTTCTTAAAAAAAAATGTATTTATAGATAATTAAAACAAACTGTGTTTAGAAATTTGCCTCTACCTTAAGAATCATGCATAAATAATTTTTTAAATAGAGCTTACATGTATATTTTCGTACAGGATATTGTTTAATTTAGGTCGCTAATTTACTCAACACAATTTATAGCTGTTCCTTAGAGGTTCAAAATGTGTAGCTGTTTCTTAGAGGTACAAAATGTATAGCTGTTCCTTAGAGGTTCAATATGTATAGCTGTTCCTTAGAGGTTCAAAATGTATAGCTGCTCCTTAGAGGTTCAAAATGTACAGCTGTTACTTAGAGGTTCAAAATGTATAGCTGTTCCTTAGAGGTCCAAAATGTATAGCTTTTCAGATGCATATGTATTTTTTAATACTTTTTTAAAGTAACAGTACATATACTGACGTCATAACGTCGTTAAATACTATATCGAACATACCGAATCGAATGGAATATTTTGGAAAATTCATTGAATTTTTTCTTTATTTCTTTTTTGGCTTTGCTTCTTGGACTAGGATAGAGTGAGCCAAAATTAAGTTTTGCATTGACAAAGCAGAACTAATTGAATCGTCTTCTGATTGACCGGCTTTGGTTATTGTGCAATTTGCCAGCCATATTATCTTATACACTTTCATATCTTCTGTATCAATAATACATGCCATATTATCTTATACACTTTCATATCTTCTATATCAATAATACATGGCATATTATCTTATACACCTTCATATCTTCTATATCAATAATACATGGCATATTATCTTATACACTTTCATATTTTCTATATCAATAATACATGCCATATTATCTTATACACTTTCATATCTTGTATATCAATAATACATGCCATATTATCTTATACACTTTCATATCTTGTATATCAATAATACATGCCATATTATATTATACACTTTCATATCTTCTATATCAATAATACATGCCATATTATATTATATACTATATCTTTTATCTTCTATAAAGTAAAAATTCAAGGAAGCCAAATAAAGTTTGGTGTTGGTCACTAAATGGTTCCACTATTGTTCAAAGCAGGTTCTCTCAACCTGACCTCGAAGAGGAATGTTGAATCACCACCCAATTAAACCTCTTTTCCTCAAACGTTTTTCTCTTCTAGGAACATAGATCTTTGAAGCAATAATTTTTGTAGGTGCTGTATCGTAATTGGGACCGAAGGTTCAATTCCCATCTTTACGAGTTAGTATATGTTCCGCGAAAGGTTGAGAATGAAGATGATTTTTAGCAACCCCACTGTGGTTAGTACAAGTTCACTTACTAAGATATTTTAGCAACCCCACTTTGGTTAGTACAAGTTCACTTACTAAGATATTTTGCCTCCTCAATATAGTCAGTACCCTAGGCATTTGGGAAACTGATATATTTCATTTTATAGGACATCTTATACGAGCCATTTGTGCTTGTCAGTAAAATTCATCATAAAACCTCGAAGGAAAATTATTTTGAAATATTTCTAAATGATTGATCATAAGTTAATAGTGAGGGGTGCGGTTAACTAGGAAGAAGAAAATAGTAATTTATTTTTTAAAAACTTTTTTTTTTTTTCGGCCAAGACTCCCTTGGATGGAATCTCCTATACTGCCTAACCATGGTTGGGGGGTCAAAGTTCTTCATTTTGTGGGATCCGCCACTCAATGAAAAAAGTCAACGTCCCAAGGCCGGATTCGAACCGGCACCGCCAATAGACATCAAATTGGTAAGACTGTGTCTTAACCACTGAGCTATGGGCGGCCCATTTTAAAAACTATCAAAATCAATAATATAGTTATTACTATTTTTTCTTCCTTGTTGACCAAAGCTAGTCGGATCTCCATTAAATTATTTATAAACTTATAGCCTACGATGTTTTTTGCAGGTTTACGAAATAACTGCACTTTTATTTTGGAATGTTCTCTTATCCCAACTTATATTTCTTTCTTTACAACTTTTTGAAACAGTTCATACTACAAATATTTTTGCCAAACTTTTATTTAAGTCAGAATTTGTAAAGAAAAATCGTTTAGAGAACGGTATTGTTAGGATTATTATTGTACAATTTCTCCCGAGAACTCAGTGGGTAAATCCTTTATTACACTGGATTTTCTTTTTTAGGAAGTTGATTATATTAATATTTTAAATTGCTGAGGTGAAGAAAACTTCCAATTAGAATATATTATTATTATTCTATATTTTGTACTTGTACAATGTTTCGTTAAAATAATGTGTTTATAAAAAAATTTCAGACAATATGAGTATAGATGACAAGATTTCTATCACCGGTACTTTTATAAAGAATAAAATAAAATCGCTTGTTGTAGAATAGTTCGAATGGCGATCAATTAAGCTACGAAATAGGAAAAAACAAACAATTTATTGCTATCCGACGTCTCTCCCCACTTTACAGGGCTTCATGAAGGTGATGCTATCAAGTCAAATCTTCAGTGACCACCACCCGAACCATCCTCCTACAATCCATTGCATTAGGTCAACTATTAATCTTACAATTATATAAAATAACTTTAATAACATTAAAAAAAAAAGTTTATCAAATGTTTTTTATTTAAAACCGTGAGGATCTTTTATGAAATATGAAAGTTTATTTCATATCATTAAACCCAACTAAAAAACTGTGCGCTAATATCAGTTACCTATCATTAAACCCAACTAACAAACTGTGCGCTCGCTACAAAATGCGCTAAACTAACAAAATTATTTACCTCATATTGCGACAATTTGTGTGCTGAAGGTTATGAAAATTGAATTAACCTAAGGAACAAAAACGTTCAAACAAATTCATTTTCGGCACAAATCTGTCATCTTTATTTGAGCTTAAATCAATTTTCCAAAAAAGAATTTAATTGAAATCGGAGAGAATCTTATTTTTATTGAAATTTATTATCCACATTTTTTTATATTTTTGGATATTTATTATTAATCACCTAAGTAGTAAATTTTAAACAAAAATGACTGGATCATAATGGTTTTTAAATAAATGTTGATGAACTCCAGATTGGGGATATTTTTGAAAACTGTTAAAGACGGGAACAAATTATTAACACCGTCCAAGATTACTTCTTTCAAGATTATATTATTCGTGCAAGATTACATCTTTCAAGATTACATTATTCGTGCAAGATTACATCAAGCAGTGCATTTCCGATGTCATCGATTGATTTTGGAATCCTACTTGAGACAGTTGAAAAGAAAAGAAAAGATTTCTAGACGGAAAGATAACAATGGAATATCTAATAAATATATATGTATATATACGGCGATGTTCGTAGTTGTCCGGAGGTATAAAGCACGGCTTCGTAGAAGTACGAGGACCACTACGCTAGAAAATAAAATATGCACTGAGAACTTCTACTAAGACATCATGGAAGGTCAACAATAAAACATTTCTAATAATATGTCATCGGACAATTAATTTGGGTTGCTACCCCTCACTCTGGCAGACTAAGGAGGGGGGATTATAACCAGCTGGTTTTGCATTCTGACTGTTGGCTCATGTTGTCAACACAGCATTTTCAGGATGTAGATATAAAATTTGATCCAAAAAATACATAGAAATGTACCCTACCAAATATACGGCGGACCCAACTTGTTATCCATGTTTTTATAATTAATGTTTTCCATGGAAACCTATTCAATTTTTATAATTAATGGATTCCATGGAAACCTATTCAATTTTTATAATTAATGTTTTTCATGGAAACCTATTCAATTTT
>NW_027108854.1:36622-42204 GCF_000696795.3 Halyomorpha halys | reverse complement strand
CCATTGTTACTTGTTTTTTATTCTTTTCATTGTATCTTATCTTTTTATTTTTATTCCTACCATTGTATCTTATCATAGTTTCATTTTGTATCTTTTTAGCCCTGATGAAGCCCTGCAAAGTGGGGCGAAACGTTGGAAAATAAATAGTTGTAAACTATTTTTGTTTCACTTTTGACCGCAACCCTGACCATCTTCTTATATATCATTAATTTTTTTAATTAATTATCTAATTGGTAAGAGGTTTAGAACGGCCAGAAATGCGTTCCCATGGTAATTGTAGCAGAAACTAATTTATTAGTGTTATATGAGTGTATGAACCTGAATTTATATGTATCTGAAAAGATGAATTGAAAAACTTCGGAACTTCATAGCAAACAACTTTGGAAAACTCTCGGTGGTACTCTGAGGGGTTGAGGGGAAACCCGAAGGGACCAAATTTGAAATATCCAGGAGAAAGACAAAGTATCCAGGAGACCCTCGGGGTGAGGACTAAAATCTGGGTTGAAACAATGATGGAGGTTGATGGAGGCCAGGTCAGAAGCTTTTCAGTTTTCGTTTGATTTAGATGAATTTATTCAATCTCGTTAAAAGAAGTTCCACTTCCAAAAAGTTGAGTCCTACATGCTCAGCCCGACTGTCATAGAAGGAGGAAAAAAGGCAGTTATTTCACCCCAATTTATGGGGGTACTTTATTGAAAACTAGCTATAGTTACCAGTCAAAATGGACGACTCTCCCAAGTATTGGTAGGGGGAAAAAAAAACGACGACTCTTTCAGATCATTAAAAAAAAAAAATCTTTCATTCGGAGCTCTATATCTTTAAAACTACCAACAACACAAACTAGCAAAATAGTTGAATGAAATGAAATTTTGCCTTTTAAAAAGATATACCTCGAATACTATTGAACGTAAATAGCTCTATTAGAGATCATATTTTAGTAAATTTACTCTACTTTAAATGATGATCTTTTAGGTTTTCTAGTGTTGTAGGTAGTTTTAAATATATAGAGCTTCGAAAAAAAAATTATTTTTTTTTTTTAACATTTTGAAACATTGAAATTTCGACTAGTAATTATACGTAGTTTTCATTAAAGTAATCAAAAATTGCGATAAAATAACTGCCTTCCGTCTCCTGGGCTCTTGTACTATCAGTGAAAGGGGCCTCCCCTGTCGTGAAAGAGAGAAATCCCTATGATGAGGAATACAATAAAAACTTTGTTTCAAATTGGGCTGCTATCCAAGCAAAGGAGCTTTATTTTGAAAAAATTATGAAAATAAAATATAAACGATTTTTAATAAATAAGATAAAATAGAGGTTAGTGATAGGATATTGGCTCACCGTTTCCAAACTGGTTCAGGAAAAGTATAGAATTTATCAACACTTGTCAGTAATGTTCATGATATTACTAAAGTTTGCCAATAATGTTCATGATATTACAAAACATAGCCAATAATATTCATGATATTACTAAACTTAGCCAATAACGTTCGTGATATTTACTAAAAAAGAGCGATACATTGGAAGAAAATGAATGAATTGGTTTAAGTACAAAGGATTACCAAAATTATATTTTTCAAGGCCGGTTGAGTGCCTGAATTGAATTAGTCCTCGCAATCAATAGATATACTCAAAAATACATTATACTCCAAGTAATTGAACAATTATACACCTGAGTACTTTTATCGCACTGAGTACTCATTTCGACTTCTAATTATACTCAGCAATCAACACTTGAAAGTAACTCAAATCGTATAAAGTAATCGAAAATGTTATTCTTGAGTAACTGTCAATTTTTTACTTGTATATAAGTTTTCGTTTTTCTAATAAAATCATTTGTGGTGTACTCTTCAGTTGCTGATGTACATCGATTGTAAATCAATTTAATAACATGAAAAAAAAAATTGCTTTTTTTTTTCTGAGAAAACATTTGGAGGTAAATTCATTGTTGATCAGGCTAGTGTGGCCATACTGACTGGAATGGGAGAGAGAGGAATGGTAGTGATCTGTGTGGGATAGAGTAATGAGTATTAATTGCCCCATTAAATGTAGGTAGAAAGTTACTGGAGCCATGGAAGGTTCTCCAGTTGCCGGCGACCCGTTAACATATTTTAATCGAAACTTATGTCCCATTCGATGAAGAATAAAACCAAGCCTCACTTTAGTTCAGCAATATTTAGATCAAGGTGACTGGTTTGGGAATCTGGCTTGGGAACCTTGCTCAAGGAACTTTGGTGTGGTCAAATATTAGCAAGATTTGAATGGACCGCTGACATAGGGTTGTCTTAAGGTACAGCGGGGGGGGGGGGATTAGCAGGTAAAAAAGGAGAGAAAGAGAATAAGGATTTTGATGTTCTTAAAGATTGTAACCTTAATAGTGGTGGCACCGCATTCCTCTCATCTGATATCCCCGCACTTAAAAAAATGAAGTCCTTATATCACATAATCTAAATTGAAATTCCATGTAGAACAATTGAGATACAAAACGTATCGAATATTTTAGTCATTGCCTCCAAACACAGCCAAGATTATTTGGAAAAAATCTGCTTGGTACACAACCGTGCTTCCTCTTTTACAGAGATAGGAGTAGTGGTTTATGGTATTCCATGGAGAACTCTGACACAATACAGTAATTTGTTATGATTTGAGTCAGCTTTCTGTTTGGAAGAGCCTTATAAAGAGGGCAAGTCTTTAGATTAAGTAAAAATGTTGTAATTAACTTATACAGTCCTTTTTGATCTTTATTGTAATTTATTTTTTCTTCTGATTATTAATATGAAGTAGGAGTTAAGACTATTTCTATAATATGACACAAGTTAGTATTAGCTGACTGTGATTTTGTTTGTATTTAATATGATTGATTATTCCCGTATAGTGACTAAAATAGATAATGAACAGGCTATTTAAAATAAACTTTAAAATTTTCAAAATTTTCTTTATTGAAAACATATATATTTTTTTATCTCATTTGTACGGACGGGTTGTTTTCCTGCTTGATTTAATAAACAATAGTAACGATTGATACTGTAACAAGGATATGTCTACAAAAATCATGATCAAAATATACTAGTTAGTAGCACTTAACAGTCTAAACGTTTCTGAAATCATACCAAATTTTCGACTGTTTGAGAAATATGATTTCGGAGTTATTGTCAATAAAAACAATATACAAGGAAATATTTTTGCAATAATATCTAACTTGATCATTTATTCAAGAATTATACCGATCGATTCAAATAATCCAATTGTATTAGCAACGGCACAACAGGAACATTTCAATAAATAAAGTTAGATGGGAGGTAGCTAGTTAATCATTCAAGATTAAAATATCATCATTAAGGAATAGATACATTTTTTTTTGTAAATTGATCAAGATCTAGTCTCAATCGTTATTTGGCGCAGTTTTCGATAATTTGTTCATCTTTAATTAAATTTTCTTTTTAAAAAAAATAATATTTCTAATTTTTTTTTTTATCTTAAAGCATTGCTAAAGACTACGCTTGACATTTTATCTCTCGAGTAGGAACGTCATCGCTTAGGAGCTGTTGCAACAGTTTTGAATGACAGATGTTGAAAAGCCTTTCTGATGTCTTCATACCAAATAAAAATAAATATGTTCTCATTGTTAACTTGATATAGAAAATATCGATCGTCATCTTCGATATTTAAATCAATTGGGAAATAGAAATGAGTGTTCCCGGTAAGAACCTACGTAACAATAAATAGTAAAAATAAGCTACAGAGCTAATAATATCTTGCAGTTATTTTAAATATAACCTTTCGGTACGACTATTTAACACTTATGTCTTTTAATATTTCGTATTGATTCGTTAAAAAAAAAAATAATTTACTCTAAAAATAAACGTCTTACATCAAGTTTAACTTGATATCAGCATCTATCTAGGCTTAAATTAAAACAAAATATCAATCTACATATCTCAAAAGATCTACACAAAGTCCGTTTGGTTAAAATTAATATTAACAGTCTATATTTTTACATGTTGGAATTGACTTGAGATTAAACGCTGTCAAATCTCAGTTGTGTTTGGCAAAGTGCTTTCCCTACTTTCGGTGGTGCTTGGCAAATTGCTCTTTCCATTTTCTACATTTTGATCCAGATCTTCTTTGCTCTCTGTAACTTGGAGTTTCTTGGGCTCCACATACAAGCAGTAACTGATACTGAAACAAATCAAGGTGAAATTTGATCAATCAACTTAACAGTTCGATTTTAGTAAATATTTTCACAACCAAAGTCAGCTGTGGATTCGATCCACATGCATGATCGTTTTTTATAATGATTAACAAATATTACTATAAAATGTATTTAAATGATAAGAAAAATTGAATTTATGCAACTGTCAATGTATTAGAAACCATTAATATTTTATTATTGCAAAATATCACTAAACTAATTCCCTGCAAGAATCCGTTATCATAATATAGAAACAATCATGATGGCAGGTGTTGCAGAATATCTAACAGTCAAAGATCTAATCGTCAAATTATTAAGGTTGATTTTTAAGGCAAATCGAGTTCTCTACGTCTCCATTTTGTTTTTTATGTTTGCTCGTTTGCGCGCAAATCGTCAAGAATACCTCTGAAGTAATGCTTGATTTCAAAACTCACGAAAAAAGGCTTCAATCGATTCTTGTATAAGGAAGGAGTTATGGACCCAGGGGATGGATGCAAAAGGACAAGGTGCAGCCAAATCAGATGCTCAACCGATGAGAAACCCCCACTGTTATATAACCGCACACCGTATGCGAGAAATGGCGAGGAAGGAGGAATAAAAAAAAAGAAATGGAATTATGCCTTCACGGATTATAAGATTAAAATTGACTTTACTGCTAACAATTATAGGCAATGGCGGGGATCTTGGTTAGCCTTATTATATTATATACTTATTATTATATTATATACTAAATCGCATTCAATTGTATTTATTATTTATTATTATAAGATTCTAAAACAATGCCTTGCTGAGCTTCATCAACGGGAGTAAATAACTGAGCAGCCAACGTTCCATTTCAAATATTACGGCATATACTGAACGAATCAGGGTTTAGCCTTATTCTTCAGTATTTCCCGCACAAAATATTTGCAATGTTTTATTAGGTCTCTCAATTTGCATAGGGTAGTTTGTAATTGTTAGTTTTTTATTTCTACTAGGAAGATAGTGGTTGTGTTAGGTATCTCTATTTCTACTAGGAAGATAGTGGTTGTGTTAGGTATCTCTATTTCTACTAGGAAGATTATAGTTGTGGTTGTGTTAGGTATCTCTATTTCTACTAGGAAGATTATAGTTCTGGTTGTATTAGGTATCTCTGTTTCTACTAGGAAGATAGTGGTAGTATTAGGTATCTCTGTTTCTACTAGGAAGTGGTTGTGTTAGGTATCTCTATTTCTACTAGGAAGATTATAGTTCTGGTTGTATTAGGTATCTCTGTTTCTACTAGGAAGATAGTGGTAGTATTAGGTATCTCTGTTTCTACTAGGAAGATAGTGGTAGTATTAGGTATCTCTGTTTCTACTAGGAAGATTATAGTTGTGGTTGTGTTAGGTATCTCTGTTTCTACTAGGAAGAT
>NW_027108854.1:34149-36162 GCF_000696795.3 Halyomorpha halys | reverse complement strand
TATCAATACACAGCTATATCAATCACACCTTTATCAATACACAGCTATATCAATCACACCTTTATCAATACACACCTTTATCCAGTCTATCTATGGCTAGGTTGATACCCTTTTCTTTTTTATTAATTTTATTTTTAATTTTTGATTATTTCCCAATGAAAATCACAAGGTCTTATCTTACTCATAGTAAATGATGTTTTTGTTAATAGTGAAATAGATTTTGTCACCTCTTCCAGTTCTTAACTTCTGCCCTCAACTCTGGAATTGCAGATAAAAAAAGCCATTTGTATCGAAATATTCTCATAGGAAAGATGATTTTAAAACAATTTCATAAAAGTTAGTTTTTATATCCTTCTAAAGGCCTCATAAAAAAAAAATTAGATTGTTGTCCCGATTTGCGTGGAAATCGTTTAAACGTTTGGAACAAAATATATTAATAATTAAATTTCCATAGTGCCTTGGTGTATCTTTATTATGGCGGATCAAAAATCACCGATATAAAATCAATTTAAAATTAGTTTTTCTATGAAAATCCTTCATTGAAAATACCTCTTTCTATAGGAAATTCCAGAGTTCAGAGGGTTGAAAAAGAAATAACTAAGATGTTACTATCAAACTACACGTCACTCACTACAACTAAGATGTTACTGTCAAACCAAACGTCATTCACCATAACTAAGATGTTACTATCAAACTACACGTATAATTTATTGAGAAAAGAATTGTTCTAACCTAGTTGATCGTGACCGACGATTGTGCTGATGACCGTGTTGGGAAGCGGTAAGGTGACCAACCGCAGGACGTTGAGCCAGGCCACTGCAATCAAATATTGATTTATATAATCCATGTTAATTATACAAAGTCCATCCTTAGTTATTTAACAAAAACCATAGATTTTGTATCATTACTTAACAACTATATCTAGATGAAATGATTTAAATAGATGATTGATGATTTCTACATTGTACCTTGGAAAATTAATTTTCTGCAGAAGGAAGCAAGTATTTCATGTTTATATCTACAACAGCTTCTTTTGTAGTATAACCATTACAACAGCTTCTAGCAAACTTGATCAATTTCTCGTTTATACTGCTCTACCGCCCTCACTAGGAAATGGAATGGAGGATGTTCCTATTGATTGCTCTTACACGGTTAATCTAACAGTTAGTGTTTTATAACAGTTGATAATGTGGGAAGTATAATATTCTAGCCGTTTTCCGATTTCAGGCACTTTTTAAATAAGCTCGATCTTAAAGTCTCCTCTTCCCGTTTAAAGCAAATATTTCAAAAGTGATACAGGACCGTCGCTCCCTGGGAGTCTTAGTGGGGCGGGTCTGGCGAGGAAGGGTCACCTTTTCTTTGAGTTGTGTTCTCCCCTTGTGCGATTATGACGTTCTAAATCGACCTATCCTAATGTCCTATATTCCCTAAAATACATCCAGATCTTTTTTTGGAATGCCTGTTTTTTTTCTTTTTTCTTTCCGTACAGGATGCTGCACCTCATACTTCACAACCGTTCTTCAGTAATGACCTTAGTATTGTTTTGTAGTTAGACTATAGTTGTTTCTGGTTTTATTCCAGATTTTCTATTAGCATTAGGAAACAAAATCACTAATCTTGTGGGTTAATTTGATATTGACATAATCGTTCAAAGGAAGGGGACTATCGAGATAAACCTGATACCTTGGGGTTCGCCTTTAACTGGCAGAAATCCAGAATAAGTTTAAGTGGAGCTACTGGTCCAGAGGGAGGGGCAAGAGTAGGATAGACATAACCACGTCACTGCTTCCTTAGTGAAGCATATTGCGGGCTGGACTCTACGGTATGAACGAACTCCGACCACCGGGTTATAGCCTTTAATATGGTCGAGGAGGAAGGTGATGCCCTAGCAGTCGAAAAGGGCATTCTATTCCTCTACATTGGCTTCATGTAGACTATTCGATATAGATTCATTCTATTTCTCTATATTGGCTTCATGTAGACTATTCGATATAGATTCATTCTATTTCTCTA
>NW_027108854.1:21059-33774 GCF_000696795.3 Halyomorpha halys | reverse complement strand
ATTTCTCTATATTGGCTTCATGTAGACTATTCGATATAGATTCATTCTATTTCTCTATATTGGCTTCATGTAGACTATTCGATATAGATTCATTCCATTTCTTTTTATTTCCTTTGAATGAATCGTGACCCTATTAATTAGTAATCCAGGTTCCATTTTCGAATGGCACCTGACTTATAAAGTCTGTAATCCAGGCAGCCCATTTGAGTAAGTCATGAACCATTAATTTATCGAGGTACTCTTCTGATTCATTCATGGCTTATCTAGAGAAGGGATTCTGGTAACTCTTTTAGTGAATCATGACCTAATTAGCAAGTGATCCAGATAGCTGTTATGAGTGAATCATAATCTATTTAGGGAGTGATCTGATTTGATCTTTTGAGTGAATCATAAGCTATTTAGGGAGTGATCTGAGTTGATCTTTTGAGTGAATCATAATCTATTAAGGGAGTGATCTTAATTGATCTTTTGACTGAATCATAATCTATTTAGGGAGTGATCCGAGTTGATCTTTTGAGTTAATCATGATCTATTTAATTAGTGATTTGGATAGCTCTGTTAAATGAAGAATGATCTATTTAGTGAGTTCCGGATAGCTCTTTTGAGTTTTGTATCATGGCCTATATCCTCCCTCCTCTGGTGAGTTATTTAGAGCTTTTTTAAGCTAATTTCCTCAGTGTTAAGATCGATATAGTTCTTCTTACGGAATAAATGAATCATGAAAAATAATATGTTGCATGGTGTTTCTCTTTGATTCACAGAAAGACTGTTATTTACAAACCAATGGCAGAGCGCCTAGCAATGGGTTCCTTAGCTAGTTAAAAATCTGCTCCCTGGAATACCGGGCAGTCTGAACTAGTTTTTTGAATTCCTATAAAATTATTATTGTGTTAATAAAAAAAACTCCGTTATTACCTTAGAAAAGGTAAACCTCAATTTGAAAATGAAGTAATTGTTGAAATTTCAAGGAGTTATTATTTTTTAAAATTGTTAATGCTTAGTTTTGCGCCCCTTTGTACCTGTGCTGCTACCTGACGGCTATCTGAAAAAATATTCACATAAACTCTGGTCGGCATGAAGTAACCAGTTGGCGATGAAATGAGATACATCTGTTAAATGAAGTACTCACCTAGATACAGGGAGACGGTACTCTCGACGAAGGCATACGCAACGGTGCCCACTGTGTTGACCACTGAGGCGATGATGCCCATCGTGAGGTGTGAGCAATGAAACACGTTCCTCATGATGAGGGGTGCCACCATCGAGCCTGTCGAGTTCAATGGAATTGAATATCAATGATCAACATGATATTAATCAAATTAATTATAACAATTATCAATTACCAATGATAGATAAAAGAAAACTGTAAGAAATGAAGATGGTGGACTTGTACATGGTGAATCGGAGCTTGAGCTGCATGAACTGGGTCACGTTTATACCTTCAGCTAGGACAAATAAACAATTATAATATTTTAGTCTTTAGTAAATTTAGAAATATGCTACAAATTATTACATAATGGTTTATTATTTTTATTAATTACTCATTAAATAAGTAAATATCTAACAATAAAAATATGTTTTAGGTTCATTCATTATACCAAGCCTAAAATATTAATATTATACTTGGCAATACTTCCCCTTGCTATATATTTATCATTTGGTTTGGCAACTGCTGATTTCTCATTGCTCCGCCCCTCAAAAATAAATTACAATCCATCGAATGTTTTACTTACCTTTCGGTTTTAAGAGATAACGTCATCTGAACCAGTACATAAAATTGATGCTATATTAGCATGGTTGAGTGTTACTCGATTTGATTGAATTTTCAAATATTATTTCTAAGAAGTGTCCATTAAAAGATAACATTGTGAAGTGTGTTTTGAATAAATAAATCTGAATTGCCAAACAACCATGCAATAGCAAATATTGTTACTGGTTCTGGTTACTAACAAAACATAAAAGTAATATCTAAAATACCTATTATTACATTGAGATGATTGATCGTATATGGGGAAGAGTGATTGTTGATGTAGGTTGCCTTCAGAAGTAACATTATCAATCCCAATTTTGCTATTAACATTATCTATACTATTTTACCATTAATATTATCAATACTATTTTACTATTAACATTACCTATACTATTTTACTATTAATATTATCTCTACTATTTTACTATTAATATTATCAATACTATTTTAGTATTTTATCATGATCACAACTATTTTACTATTTTATCATTATCACAACTACTTTACTATTAATATTATCTATCCCAATTTTACTATTAATATTATCTATCCCTATTTTACGATTAACATTATCAGAAATACTTCAGATATTATTCCTGGCAGCCACTTGGACCATCTTATTGTTAAAAATGGCTTTAGCATTATCATTTTTCATCATCATATCATTATCGTGATAAAATCTCTTTAGTCTATGTGTTATTGATTTGTACACAATATACAGTATGTAATTAACTTCCATACAGTTTGATCCTGATGAAAATAAATATCCGGAGTTCAGGTTCAGGTAAAATGAGGGAAGTACGTTCTTTAAACTATGTCGAACTATTTAAATTTGGTTTAGCAATAATAATGAAACTATCAGTCTGTTCTATGTTATAAAATAATTTTATAGTATTGGAATGTATAAGTTTTTCAGTAAATCTAAGCAAAACCTTTTCAACTTGGTCCTTGACATTCACATTTAAGCTTGGTAACTTTAAAGACTTTAAAACAAATACCAAAACAAAAAACTTTTTTAGGGTCGAAAAGCCTCGAGCATAACGTCATTGATTGAATCTGAGAATTTTATCCCACACTTTTATCGATGGAGTCAATGTCTTGTCATATGCCAACTGATATTTTTGGCAGGCCACACCCGCAAACTCGATCCGGCCAGAACGGCAGATTTCTAGCCTGTTATATTCGTCCTAGGTTATACGTTGCCACCATACAACCAATTCATTCATCCTAAAAAAGTAAAAATGATGGAATAAACTTATTAGGTTATTGTGTTATGAAGGTTAAATGGTTATGTCGTTATTAATATGCCTTTTAATTGGTTTTAACAGTTCTAGCAACTGGAGTTAATATAATCTACAATAGGATATTCAATGTGTAACGATAAGCGGTTCTATCCTAGGGACTTTTATTTCTTTCAGTCAAGGCTACAACATTCAAGAGATCATTCAGGGTCTTTTATTCCTAATATAAAGGTGAGAGTAGTTTCGTTCGGTAGGCGTTAATGTGATCAAACATGTCTTATAACTTGCTATGGAAAATAATAATAAAAGAGATTACTGGAGAATATGGATATCGGTAATGGTCCAGCGATGAGCATGAGCCAAAGCACGGTCATGTTCTCTCTCCATTTGAAGACGCCCTTCACACCTCCCAGTGTCTCTTGCAAGCTCTTCGTGGGAGAGCCCTTCTCCTTCACCAGGATCGTAATGAGGAGGAAGGCGATCGCATGGAAGCCGATGCACACCGTGAACAGCCAGCGATAGCCGAAGGTGGTTAGGATCAGAGTTGTCAAGGTGCCCCCGATCAGCATCAGGCAGACCGACATCGTCATGAACACCTGCAATCTGAACCAGAGGAGTGCAATAATCAATCCCACAACTCTAATACACATATCAAATTATATATTTATCAGTGTAAAGCCCATTATTAAAGAAGATTATTCTTTCGTATTAATATTATGTATAGATCATTTATAGATAGATCTTTTTAACTTAACCCTGAATTCATCTCTACCGTTTACTCACCCTATGAGTTTCTTTCTACATATTATTGTTGTTTACCCTCTAATACTAATTTGCCAGTCACTGCTTATCTTCCACCTATCTTCATGTATATTTACACAAAAAGATAATAGAAAAATATATAAATAGAAAAAATGAAAAGAAGGGATACAAACGATAATTAAGGGGAAAAAGTTCATTGTTCATATCTCCATCCATCACAACATCCTCGATGAAGAGCTATTGTGGGTCGAAACGTCGGCAATCAATTTATAATTAAAAATTATTTTTGTTCCTATTGAAGCAGCCCTTACCGATATTACTCGTTTAATCATTTGAATGTTATCTATGTAAGTAAGGAGGAGGAACGAGGTAGACTGTAAGTAAGGAGGAGGAACGAGGTTGACTTGGTTACTTCATGTTTTAAAATAATACGCTATGAAATCTCACAAATTAATTTCCTCGTCAGCTGAATAAAGATGTAATTTTCATATAAACTTTCTTCATCTTCTCTAGCATTGCTTTATATTGGTTCTCTATCGTTCCCTATAGAGAACCAATATAATCTATAAGGAAGGATAGAGAACAAATACAAACAAGTCTGCTGAGTTATCACCGTCTTGAAACAAATCCCTGCTTGTATTTTGGTCATTGTCCATGCTTGTTATCCAGTCATCGCCAAGAAGAACTGACGTCATTTCATTTCCCATTCCCAATATAAGAACAACAAGCCACTAAAGTATTTAGCAAACTAAGCAACTTGAATAGACATACGATTGAAAGTGTTTATGTTTGAGATTTTGAACGGATGTCAATCGAAGAAAGATATGGAGCAATGTTTCATTAAGGATGCAGGAAGCGCTACCTGAAAGGGAGTTCCTCTGGCGTGGATTCCTGAATGATGATACAAGTGGCGCCCAGCTGGAGTACATTCTCACCAAAGCCACCCGACACAAAGGTCTGAATGAGAGCTGGTATCCACGGCGAGGAGCCCCAATAGACGGCGGACATGAAGTACGAGCTGGCGGTGACGCACTCGGCCAGGATGGCCACGTACAGCAAGATCTTGCTCTTTCCCGTCATGTCCCGGAGGAAGCCGAACATGGAGGCAGCCACGGCCGCAACGGCAGACTTGATCCCGGAAGCCGTTGACAGCACCTCTGAAACCAAAAGTATATAGAAAAATAATTTGTTAATCACTCGCCAGTTGGCATTACAGACAATTGTTACTGTCAGCAAATGTTTAATGCACCATAATCACTATGCTCTTAGTACAAGGAGGGAAAACAAGAAACCCACTTTTATACACAAAATGTTTTATTTAGAAATAATTTTACTGTAAAAAAAAATTCTTATCTAATTTAACCTAACAAAAAATCAAATGCGTAGCGAGGATTCGGAGCTTGGGATTGGTGGATTGGATGATCGGGTTCAACAATCTTCCATAGATCGTCAGGAAAAGTGAAAAAAAAAACACGGCCCTTTTTAATCTTGATGTTCATGACTACTTTTTTTCTCTTCGATATATGTTTTTCATAAAATGTATTGGATTATAAGTGGCTATAACTGGTCATAACTCGGGTTAATAGACCGAATTAATGAAAAAAAAAATAGTGGAAATAAATAAAAATAAATTTTGATGAAGTTTTCAGGAATTGTGCGGGTTGATATCTAATTGGTCACTTATCGATTATGCGGGTTGATATCTAGTAGGTCACACATCGATTGTGTGAGTTGATATCTAGTTGGTTACATATTTATTTCACCACAATCCATTGGTTACTTTTCCTTATTCATGAGTAAAAGTATTTATTTCGAAAGACCTAAATTACAAAAACGAATCAGTTGATTTAATCCAAATTCGGAGGGAACTTAGGGATTAGTGTTATAATCGTCTAATTTAAATATTAATAAATTTCATGGACTACTTACTTTATCATCATCAAATCTATTTTTTCTTGAAATGCGTGTTTCGAAACAAGACTATATGTTAGTAATTATTAGAGTCCCTTTCTTTATAAAGAGCTAGATGCTGACTGTGCTACCTAATCTATCTCATTTCTTTTATACTATCAAAACTACTAGGTTGCCTCAACCATTCTTCAGCGGTTAGCTTGTTAGGCTATCGATTCTTGAAGCTTCCATTGATCGGCGCCTGCACATGAAGCAGTCCAGTTGAATCCACATCATCCTACGCTAAGTTCAGGACATGGTCCAGTTCAGAACCATTTTCATTCTCTTGGCCGTTTATGTTGAGGGGATGATCGAATTATTCCTTCCAACGCTGTTGCGGTCAACATATGGTCCAAAAATCGATACTCTCTGTTGTTTTATATACTGAAAATAAACTGACGACTTGTTAGAGTCTCAGTGTGCACACATTGTCTCCTCACTAAGCACTCGTATTGTTTTAGCTTACTTCGACTTATCCTTCGAGAGGACAAGGCGGCCGGACGTACGTCGATCTACCTCCACGAGTACATCCACTCAGGACAACATCCACAACCGGGGCCCCATCAATCACTGGTGTTATAAGACCTTTTTTTTCTCTTTTGTTCAATTCATTTCATTTTGTAATAGTTTTAAGCTTTATTTATTTTTTCTTGTTTGTATATTTTTATATATTTTGTGTTCCTTTTATTATGTTCTCTTATTTAAAAATACAAAAATAACCAAATTCGGCTATTCTTTTCTCTTCAATACTTTTCACGGTTGAGCTAGTAAAGGTTCCTTTTGAACGCCTACCCGCCGTAACAAACGCTTTTCTTTAATATAGCTTTAATGCAGGTTATATTCCAAGAAACTGGTCAATGTTACCCAATAAATTAAGAAGTGATTTTGTTTCTATGTGTAAGAATATAGTAAGAATATAATTAGCGACAAAATTTATTTTAGAAATTTAGAACCTTCGTTTTATTTTTTTATTTATATTATAATCAATAGTTAGATTTTCTGTCTAATACACGAGCATTGGGAGTGACTGAGTTTTGTTAATTGTAAGAATTTAAAATATCCTTACATAAATAAAGCAAATTACATTTTCGAAGTCATGAATCTTGCAATGTTCCCTACTTACATACTCATTTAAAAAACCTTCATTCTAAATTCAGTTTTAATTTATATCGAAAAAATGCGTTCAATCATTTCATTAATTACACGAAGAGACCCCTTGGAGAGCTGAAAGGAAAGATTAAAGAAGGCTTTTGGAGGAGGACGGTAGGCTCCAGAGGAGGATATATTTATGATGATCAAAGAGACTAAAAAACAAAAACAGTCAAGAGGGCAGTATGCCGCGGCACTCCTGGCACGCTACAACAAGAGACGCAGATAAACTCAGCGAGGTAATGGAGACAATCCAAGTACAGCGTCGGATGAAAATAGTATCCATGGTACTGAATATTCAATTGGCAAAAGAGCTGGTGAAGATAGAGGCATTTCGAAGAGAGCGCTCATTTGTAGAATTTGCTCATGACCTCATGGATGTAAGCGCTAAAGAGGTAGAGTCCCGGATGGAGACCTGGGGTAGAACCAGGAATGATCAGAGTCGTTTACTAGCGTCCCAGGATTATACCACCAATATGGCGGAGGAGAAAATATCATGATAAACCCAAGGAAAACACGGGAACCATTGAGAGAAGATTGAGTCAGGAAAAAAGAAGAGGTAACGGTCGCTGAGAGCACGGAGGTGAGAAGTGACAAGTGTATGGAAAAGCCGGGCACCTGGCAGGGTAGATATAGTTGCCCTGGTAGAGCACCGACAGTGTCCCTATGTATTGACAAAGGGAGAAAAATAAGTCTGAACCGATGGAAGTCAATGCACAGAGATTACGGAGGAGAATCTCTCGACGAATGGACGAATGGATCCGCGAGTGAAGCTACGGTGTCTGAGATCTCGGAGACAGAAGGGAGGAGACACTAGGCGAGAGGACGGTCAGCAAGGCAAGAGAAGAACATGTAATTGAACAGGAGATTCGTTTACATGGAAGGAATACAAGTGGGTCACAGTGGTCGACGTATTTAACAAATTAGCAATGGCGTACCCAGTGAAAGAGAGGGAGGCTGAAGCAATGTTAAGACCACCATATTAGACCACTACTATCAATAATGAAGAACTTTTATTAGATATATAGAAGATATTGATATGTATATTTTATATAACCAAAATGTTTTATAGCCACAATCCAATACTCCATTACCAATTCCTACACTTAAAAGTTGTGTATTAAAATTAGGTACATGACTCTTTTGTAAATATTACTAGATATAAGGATAGTAGTATATTACCTATGTCATATTCATATGGAATCCCTAATTATGCTCATTCAAATATATCTTTTCATAATTTAGAATTTCTAGAAACTTCCAATTTAGAATTAGCTAGCTTTTCATGGAATCATCATATGCATCTATCTATCTGCAATATTGCAAATAATTTTCTCAATTATTGTACTTAACTTATTCTTGTATCATATATACCTCAAGTATTCTCAAATTAGGAAAGTCTTTAGCATCAAAAACCAACAGCAGAAATTCTACAGCCACAGCCCTTTAACCCCTAGACACATTCTCATCCAGTCATTTGGCTAGGAAGCTTCATTTTTCAGTTGAGAGGAGTTATCCCAGAGAGGAATTATCCCAGAGAACATACAGAGTGTCATTAGCTCAGTAGCACTTGTTATGTAAACATTCTTCTATTGTATTGTACCAAAAAGTTTTTTTAAGTGTTTCGTGAGTGACAGTTCATATTTATTGATAAAAGTTTCAGCATTCCTTCCAATATTTGTATTCTTTTCGTAAGAGAGAAACATGTTGGGAAGCTTTTGATGTTATGTATCGTTTACAAGTGTTTACCCCCTAACACCAAGAAAAGAGAAGATTCCTTCGCTAAATTATTGTCTTCTACAACGCTAGATCTTTGGACTTCACCTTTGTTGCCCTTACGAAACATCGTTGAATAATAAATGATTCTGACTACACTTATAATTGATAGAACCTCAAACAGTTTGTGATTAAATTTAAAGAAATTTGGCGTTTTAATTAAATATTGATACTCCCTTTTGATAAATGTTTATCAAGATCTTCAACATTGTTCACTATTCAGCAACCCAATAAATAAACCCCTAGTTCAATGGAGCCTAGGTTCCAATTTCACTTCTCTCGATAGAATATATTTTATTTTTTTTATAATTTTTTGAGGTTTATTACTTCCATAATTTTCAATAAATTATTATTTATTTATTCATTAACATTGTATTTTATACAATAAAATATATAAAGTAGAAGATTGGTGTTATATAGTTTTTAATATTGTTATAGGTTTTTATAGTGCATGAATATGGGACAGTGGTCCCGAAACGTTGTAAAATGTTAATGATAAATAAATAATAATTTATTGAAAATTATGGAAGTAATAAACCTCAAAAAATTATTAAAAAATTGACTCACCAGACTTCCTAGAGAGATAATCCAGAATATTTTATTATATTTTATAATATTATCTAATATTAGAAAATATTTTAATATTATTATTTTATCCCACGATTATCAATAAATTTAATTTTTTTACTATTCAATTATCAGTTATCAATTTTTTATCATTTATGATTCAATTCAATATTATGCATAATTCCAAATTTGTTTATTAACTAATTTATTAAGTTATTTGCTAAAATACTCAAACTGTAACTTGACTACCAAATCTATATGAATAATAGACGTATGTCTAAAAATTAGTTTATGGAATGAAAAAACAGCTTTTTTTTTCTGACCTCCTAGAGAAAAAATAAAAACAAACAAATAAATATATACAAATGAAAATATATGTACATATGATTGGCAAACTAAAACATCTTGTTTTGCCAGTTATGCATTATAAGATAGGGTCCACTGAAGGCGGTGTCATCGAAGATGGGTTTGCCTGAGCATTTCATCCCTTAGTGTAAAAAGGATACAAAGGTGAAATATATTAAGAGCAGCATTGAGCCAGGTAGCTACCAGCGCTATTTATAGACGTTTTATGCTTTAATAATTAATCAATTACCTTTAATTGTTTGCTAAAATATTAAACGTATAAACTGCTTGGAAGCAATATTTACTTCTTTTAACCTCATTGATCATTTGATTAATAATTGAGAGTTTCCTGGTTAGTTCTGTAATTGCTAAGTTCTATTTCTCTAACAACTACAAATAATTTATTGAAACTCGGTTCAAGGAACTAAAAGATCGGAACTGTCGGACAATACTACTGCCTTTGGTTGGTGTCAAGATATTTAGCAACTAGAGATACGTGGTAAGGTCAAACCTTCATTTTAAATATTTTTTGGTCCAATTATTCTTCCTTAAATTGTGCTTATATTTAATATAAAAATAAAGGTGATAGCTATAAATAATAGCGTTTCGCAAGTTGTTCGGACATTAATAGAACTAGCTATAAGAAAATATGGCTTTCATATTATCCCGAACCCGTTTACCTTAAGACCAAGCTGTTAGTGGTGTACTTTTCAAGACCTTTGTTAGTGGTGTACTTTTCAAGACCCACACCATCCAACCGTTCTTAAGACCAAGTTGTTAGTGGTGTACTTTTCAAGACCCACACCATCCAACCGTTCTTAAGACCAAGCTGTTAGTGGTGTACTTTTCAAGACCCACACCATCTAACCGTTCTACTCAGTTTAATGAAGAATCTTTTCAAAAAGTCTTCATAGGATCTCATCGTAAAATTAACCACAATAGATCTCGTTTTTTTATTTAGGAAGACTTAGATAGTTATTTTTTTACGAACCACCTTCAAAAATATCAGCTTTATTGGCATTGCCATGGCAACGATTACGGCCACTACCTAAGGAAACTTTTTAATTTACGATTGCAGCTCCGTTTCTATGAGCTATTACGCTAGAAAACCTAAAAGCTTCCTCGATACCTATCTCTCTAACTGTCACACGATATCTATCTCTCTGACGCACGATATCTATCTCTCTAACTGTCACACGAAAAGACTAATCAAATCCAACTAACTGAAATTAGATCGTCCAAACAAAAGATTTATATACTAGTGTAGATTTTATGAAATCACATCACCAGCTTATAGCCTAAATTATTTCGCCTGAAACTGAATTAAGGAGCCTTCCTTTTTATTCTTATTTTTCTGATTATATGATGAATTATTCACTCTAACATAATCATGTAGTGCTGTAGGTAATGTACTGGTAAACATTTCAATTTATTTATAATCATAAAAGACCTATTCGA
Source organism: Halyomorpha halys (assembly GCF_000696795.3). Classification (NCBI taxonomy): domain Eukaryota; kingdom Metazoa; phylum Arthropoda; class Insecta; order Hemiptera; family Pentatomidae; genus Halyomorpha; species Halyomorpha halys. Next base: position 22,776 of record NW_027108854.1, on the reverse strand, counting down.
CGGTCATGATTAACGAATAGACATTCTTGATGAATGAGACGGATTAAACATACTATATTTTGTCTGGCGATTGAGTAATTATTTTTTGAAGCCATTCGATAAAGAATGACAGCTCGTGTCAACAAATCTCTAAGGGTTAAAAGCTACTTGTATCAACCTACCATTGGCGTCGTCGACGAGGGTGGAGTTGTCGCAGATGAAGTCGTTAATGCTCTCGGGCACCTCGCCTGGACTACAGGACTTCTGGATGATGAAGTTGTTGATGGCCCCCGCTAGCATCATGAGCGACATGGTACTGATGAGCACCGGGAACACGATGGTCAACCCTTTGACCGCAGTTAGGACTCCCATCGCTGGCTCCTACTATCGCTGACTACTCCGGCAGGACCGAACCTACTAAATAATCACCTCCTCTTATCTTATCAAATGATATGATGAGATTTGGCGCTAATTTATTACCAATATTCAAGCATCCATTAAGGCTGACAAGTCATTGATAATGATCTTGCGTTATTGTTAAATTAGTTTTCGTGTCATAGCGTTCCTATCCAGCGTACTCCATGTATTGCACACTAGGCTGACTAGGAGTGTAAGGCTAACTTGAACTCTCTCTCCTTGGCCAACAAGGTGTGGTTGGAATGGGTGCCTGGACATAAAGGCATTAAAGGAAATGAGAGAGCAGACTTCCTAGCAAGGAAAGGATCTGAGTATGTTCCTCTCACACCTGACCCCATATGTGGAATTAGTCTCAGCCATGCGAAGAGGCATATCAAAAAGATCGCTGAGACCAAGGCTGGGTTACTCTGGAGAAATACCAGAGGGATGGAACAATCAAAAATGGTCCTTAAAGGACCCTGCCCGAAAAGAAGCAACTGCCTTCTAAATATGGATAGGAGTATCCTAAGATGGGTGACAGGACTATGTACAGGACACTGTCAGTTAAACAAACATCTCTATAAAATGAGACTGATAGAGTCCCCTATCTGCAGGTTCTGCAGAAAGGAGGAAGAGACTGCCTATCACATCATGTGCAAATGTGATACAGTGGCAAGAACACGATTCCTCATCTTTGGTAAGGATTGTATCTTGGATCCCAAACTTTGCGAAACTGTGGATCCTTACACAGTGTCCAGATTTGCAAAGGCAATTGGCCTGTTTTGAGCAGAGGAGGGGCGGCGTACAATAGGCCCTCTGAGGCCGCTTCTTGGCCGGTTTAAAAAAAAAAAAAAAAATTGTTAAATTAGTTTTCGTGTCACATGTACTCCATGTATTGCACATTAGGTACTGTACATTAATAATAAAGGATTAGCGAATCCAAAGGTTCGATGCCGATCGATATATTGATGTTATAACACTAATTATATTTGTCGGTTGTGGTTCAATCAATTTATTACACATCGCAATACAAAAAAATACTAACTGAAAATAATGGGTGGTTGTTGATAAAAGTTCAATCTTTTTATAGGATTGCGTAACAATCTTTCGAAATCGAAACTTAAAATGTATACAAAATCTTATGAGGAAGTACTTGTACAATAATAAATGTACATAGTCCAATAGTGTGCTATGATGCTACACTTTATCTTTAAATAAGAGCAACAGTAGCTATAAATACGTTTATATTTTAATTTTAATATGTTATTTTTTCACCTTATATTTATACAGGCGGTAGAACATTAACCAGTAGCTGCGGCAGCCTCTATTTTTTCACCTTATA
>NW_027108854.1:0-20899 GCF_000696795.3 Halyomorpha halys | reverse complement strand
TTATACAGGCGGTAGAACATTAACCAGTAGCTGCGGCAGCCTCTATTTTTTGCCCTTCCTCGTGAACAGTATTGCACCCGATGAGCCAATAGGAAGGTCACAGAACTGAGTGCCACTCCAACTGTGGCAGTCTCCATTTCTTCATCAGCATTCAGTGAGGAAACGTTCAGAATCATTTAGTTGTGATTTCACAGTTCGCTGTAATAAAATAAACTATGCGCTAATCACTTAAAAGCCTTCGCTATTGGTAAATTGTTAAATTAACAGATATCTATTAAATTTAAATTATCAATCCCGCTTATTGCAAACGAACGGTAAATTAAAAATCTTTTTTTAATTAAAACAATGAAGAACTAATTAATTAACATAATTGAATCGCATTTGATAAAAAGTTACTTATCTAATTATAAAAAATTACGGAGCTTTTTTTCTGTGTAAAACCTTAAAAAATTATTTTTTTACTTTAAATATAATCTAGGATTAAAATTTTTTTATTACGAAATTATATATTTTATTACTATTTAATATTTATTTTGTTTGATGCAGAAGTGAATTAATATTATCTTACTAAAGGCTTAGCAAACCCAGAGGTTCAATGTCGATACCACTAATCGCTCTCAACATACATCTGCCAGTCCTCCCATCAACGTTTTGCTCTACCCCTCGGCCATTTACCCGTCGTTTCAGTGTGTATTAACATTTTAGGGATCCGTTCGTTACTATGTCCCACAACCTTACTAGCCGACTATAACCTGAATAATATTTACCAAGTGCAGTTCCCTGAATTCAGTGTTGTGTTATCCGGTTAACTCATCCTTTTTTCCATGTCTAAATATTTTACACAATGCTTCATTTTCAAAAAGACTATGGTGCTCTTTTTCCCCTAGTGTTAGAAAGAGGCCATGTTTTGCATTCGTAAGGAACGAAAATAGTTTTAAAATTTTAATTTTGGGGACGTATGGAGGAATTTTAGCGATTTCTAAATTACGAGCATTTTCACGCCTTTAACCTCGCTTTTATTTCCTCATCAATTTCGTTTTTCATAGTTACCGTCCAACCTAAATTCTCAAACCTCTACCTCTTCAACTGTATTTCTTCCTCTATCACCGAGATTGCTTCCGTTTCTAATCCTAACTAAATATTTTGCTTTATCTGTATTTATTTCGAGACCTAGTTCCTAACTAGATTTAATAGGAACTACTGTAACTTAAAATTATCAGTACAAGAACATTTCAACACAAAATTATGATTAATTTCTTAATTTCTAAGCGTATCGCAGAATGTTCCCAATACTTCTTGTGTGGCAAAATGTTCGCAATACTTCTTGTATCACATAATATTCTCAATACTGCTTGTATGTGTGTTTATTAGTTTTATATCTTTTGTTATTTTATATCATTTACCTCGATACTAACTTTTACGAATAATTACAGAGATGATTTTAAAGCAGATTAAATTTACTAAATGGGTAGTTCATAATTCTCACATCGTCCGGATCCTAAAAGCAAAAAATTATTCCTTGTTCAATAAGATTCCAAAGCTTGTATTTGAATTTGGCTCAGCTATAATTGAGGGGAAGCAAATGAATCGTTGGAAAAGTGAAGTAACTGTCGAAGCAAAGTGATATTCGGGCCATTCCTTCGTAAAACTAATTAAATGTGTTTCCTTAAAACGTCAAAAAATATGAATATTTTGGAGATTAGGTATAACAACTAGTTTTCGGAAATATTTTTCCTAATTGTATTACAAATCTAATTTTTAGAAACACAGCATGGCTATTTTGAGAAAAATTAAATTGAAATAATAAGTCACAGAACTATTTCTTGTTTAATTACACATTTATATTATAATGGGGACAATTTCGGTATACCTACCTACATACAACGAAAAAAAAAAAGTATGACTACAAGTGTTGAAATGCAGAGACTACATTAATTAGGCGGTAAAGTTAGACGACACAGTGTTGTGACAGATGGCAAGGCTCTCAACACTAGAGCAGTTAGTTATCTCTGCTCACAGCTGTTGCCGCGACGCACCAATCGGTCTCTATTTTAAACTACTGTGATGAAAATTACCATCTTTTCTGAGAAAGAGGCTCCAAGTTATGGTACGGCCGATTATCTTTGCCGTTCGGCGGCAGAAGAACTAGGATTGTCTTAGAGTATTAATCACGAGCCGGGCTAGAGATAGGACTAAGATCATCCAAGAGCAGCGGTTTTCAAACGTGGTGCCACGGGGCTCCGGGGTGCCACCAGGGAATGCCGGGCCCCAGGCATTCCCTGGTGGTACCCAAGTGTACCCCAGGTGTGCAGCAAGTGTATGTCAGGAGAGCCACATGTGTATGACAGGGGTGTCCCAACTGTACACCATGGGTTTCGCAAGCGAATGTCACTTTCTCACAGTTAAGAATTATAAAAAAAACAATAATAGTAAATCTGCTATATTGTTTTTTTTCCCCTATTATGATATAATATTATGATGGAAATAATTGCAGTTATAACAATCCCATTTCCACAACCTCTTTGCTCAAGAAAGCTGTGGAAATAATTACTAAACTCAGGAGAAAGAGATTTAATAGAAAGGGTTAGCATACAGGAAAATTGAAGCCGAAAAGACGGGCGTTATAATCTATATCATATATAATATATTATAAAACTCTTGGCGTGGCAGAGGAATAGCGGCCAATCATCGACATCCTTATCTTTCAGTTCAGATTGCTATGGCGTAGGTTCCTATTAACCTGAGCTCCAAGGGTGTGCTTAATTTTCTCCTTTGCTTAGAGGAGAGTATGGTATGCAACTCACCTCCTCCACCTTTAAGGAGAGTAGGTTATGCCACTCCCGTACTCCACCTTTAAGGAGAGTAGGTTATGCCACTCCCGTCACCCTGCTCCACCTTTAAGGAGAGTATTGTATGCCACTCCCCTGCTCCACCTTTAAGGAGAGTAGGTTATGCCACTCCCGTACTCCACCTTTAAGGAGAGTAGGTTATGCCACTCCCGTGCTCCACCTTTAAGGAGAGTAGGTTTTGCCACTCCTCTGCTACACTTTGAAGGAGAGCATGATATCCCACTCCCCTGCTCCACCTTTAAGAAGAGTATGGTATGCCACTCCCCTGCTCCACCTTGAAGGTGAGTATGGTATGTCACTCCCCTGCTCCACCATTAAGGAGAGTAGGTATGCCACTCCCGTACTCCACCTTTAAGGAGAGTAGGTTATGCCACTCCCGTGCTCCACCTTGAAGGAGAGTATGGTATGCCACCACCCTGCTCCACCTTTAAGGAGAGTATTGTATGCCACTCCCCTGCTTCACCTTGAAGGAGAGTAGGTTACGCCACTCCACTGCTTCACCTTGAATGAGAGTATGGTATGCCACCATCCTCTCCACCTTGAAGGAGAGTATGATACCACCACCACCTTGAAGGAGAGTATGGTTTGCCACCATCCTGCTCCACCTTGAAGGAAAGTAGGTTATGAAATCGACATTAATATTTTTTCTTCAACCTATGAATATCTTAACAACGTGTATTTTAAATTGTTTAGGGTTTTTGAGAACTTGTCATAATAAAATATAAAATACAGATAAGTAGTTAATTCCCCAAAAAATAAATAAATATAGTTGGCCGAAAAATTTAAATTGTACTATTAAATTCCATTCAATTAATAACCTTGTTTTGATACAAGAATGTACGTATTTGTTTTTTGAATAAGAATTTGCATACCCTTATCGAACATCCCTCTAAAAAGGACCAATTGTTCAGATCCAAAAGCTTACTGTTTCAGTAAATTTATACTATATATACTCCTAAAATGAAAATCCTAGAATTGTTTCGTGGAAAAATGACGCAATGTTGTGCAGTTGACTAATACTCATTCATTAACAAAGCAATTTCGTAATGCTCTCATGAATCGATTATAAAATATAAAGATAATACCTTAATTGCCAAACTATTTGCTAATATCACATCAATTATCTTCGAATTATGGAGTAGAGGTTCAAATTTCTGAGATAAATACAAAACAAAATCTTAATTTAATTAATTCACTTCGTTACAGTAAACGTCTCACAAAAAATGGCTACTCCTTTTGTTTCATTAGGTCTGAAAGATATTAGTGAAATAAAATAAAAAATTCTAAAAACATGTCATTTAAACGAATCTGGTGCTGTGCGCATGACGCAACTTTGACTAACCCCCCCCCCACCAACTTACGGCCCCAGATTTTGTGTAGATTGATGGAATCGTTTTATTATCTCTATTTTTTTTAATATAAAAAAATCAATGAAATCCAAAGAGTGGGAAAAGACCATCTTACGACATGACATAATCAAAGTCGTTAAATCCGTTTTCCAGAAAATCCAAAAAATGTCAAAAATCTATTCGAAAGCGGCACTCCCTGTCAATCGATTTTATCGAAAAAGTTGCTGTCATATGACAGCCAATATACATTTAGTTTCAGTTTCGTACGACGTCTGCTTTTTGAGCTAGGCAGGTAGCTATCATGGCCACATATACACAATTTTGCTAGAGTTGGTTATTTGTACTCAAGGGATTTCGAAAGGTGTATTTCCGTCGAAAACTCGAATTCAAATTTTACACAAAGGCAGTACTTTCCCTTACTGTATATGTCACACATAGGAAACTGAATCTAGGACAGTATGTTGAAATTAATCAAGAGTGGATAAGCAATGAGAGCAATGTTGACTGGAGTACTTGAGAGATACTTCTAATTTGGATGACGTATAATTAACATTTAAATGGGAATCGAGCTTGAACCACTTGAGAGTTGCCTAACCTTCCCTGGAGGAATCGAGCTTGAACCACTTGAGAGTTGCCTAACCTTCGCTGGAGGAATCGAGCTTGAACCACTTGAGAGTTGCCTAACCTTCCCTGGAGGAATCACTGAAGAGCGCGGCAAAAGTCCATTAAATCGGACAAAACTCTTTACACGCCACTTGCAAACATTCTTGGTCAATGTGTGGTTTTCCCATGGCAAGATGGAAAATTTACACATTTATACTCTGACTATAATTCAAGCGATTTTTGTATTTATATAATTAATTAATCAATTAGTCTTCGATTTTAATCTTGTTGAAGGTAGTTATGCGTATTCACCAAATATAAATAATATTATATTCGCAAACATTATTTTCTATTAATATAAATAAGAACATGTCGGGCCTTTGGAATGGAATATCCACGTATGAACTTGTGTAAATACAAATATACTTATATTCAAAGGTTTAAATATGAAATATATTAGTACTCAACGTTGTTAATTAGAGGTTTATAACAATACATATGCTTAAAAGTCGTCATTTAGTTTACTTTATTTTCAGCAAGCTAAAGATGTGTCAGCTACCAACCTTATAGAAGCTGATTCTGGCCGCTATTTTTTTCTGATAAAACCAAGAGATGCCTCATAAAGCAGGGTTTGTAGAGGCAGAGTGTGCCCGACCGCCATTATTATTTTCTGCAACTCGAAGAGACATAAGGCTTAGTGGAGGCTGAGTTTATAAACACCATTTTGTTTTTTTCAGAAGTGGTTTCTCGCTCTTCTCAGTATCCTTCGACTCTAGACGAAATTGTTGATCTTGAAAACTTTTAATCTGAAAAGTTAATTGTGATATTATTTTTATTTACAAACTCTTTCTAGGTATTGTTGATTTTTATGATATCCAATGTTTTGACATTCAAGTTCAGCTTCATCAAACCAGACAACATTTGACTTTTGCAATAACTTCTCACAAACGAAATTACATTGAGTTTTGCCGGTGCAATAAAGATGCATAATGCAAAATGATAGTATTTGTTTCACTTCAGTTTATTTCAACTAAAAATAAATTGTATTAAATTTCAAATTAACGTTACTTTTTACCATTTGTTGCTGTATTAAGTAATATTTATTTATAATGAACTGTAACTGTATTATTACTTTCACTAAGTTATAAATGAAATAATCAGTAAGGGAAAGTATTACCTACGTGAAAATTTTCGAATTCGAGTTTTCTACGGAAATACACATTTTGCGATCCTTGAGAGAAAATAAACAACTATAGCAAAATTTGGTTTGTGTGTCTGTATGTATTTATCAGCCAAACACAAAAATCAAACGTCCTACGATTGTATTTATATTATATGTACTACGTATTTATATTGGCTGGTATATGACAGCAACATTTCAATAAAATGGACTCACCGGGAGTGCTGCTTAGAATAGATTTTTCAGATTTTCTTGAAAACGGCTTTAACGATTTTGAGTACCCTGCTGAGTATCTCAATGAACAATTAAATGGTCTTTAAGATCGGCTGGGGCTCCTTAAGATTTAAGTTCCGCTGGGGCTCCTTATCCTTATTGAAATAGCCTCACCGGACTTAAATGGCGAAAGCATAAAAAAGAATCTTCCTCTAGAGTACCTTTAATTTTGTTTACTTTAAAAAAAATTATTAGTCCTCATTGTTAGCAATAATAAACAGTTCTACTAGCAATTGTAAACAATAGAGAAATACAAACTATTAATGAACTTTATGAATAACTAACTAAATGAGAAAAAAAAGTTTGATTGTATTAAAGCTTTATAATCTTTTGTTAGACAGGTAGGAACAAAATTTATGTTAGTTATCCCCACTTTAATTTATGTTAGTTATTCTCACTTCAAGTTATGTTAGTTATTCGCACTTCAATTTGTGTTAGTTATTTCCACTTCAATCTATGTTAGTTATTCCCACTTCAATTTATTACTTCAAGAAACACAAAAATACAATTTTTTATAGAAACAGGGAATTAAAAATTTTTTTGTTCATAATTTCCACCTTCACTGGCCTTTAGATTTTTTTTTTTTTTCTAAAATCAGATAAATAGCAATAACTTGAAGACGGAGCCAGCAGCCAAGACTATCCAGGCAGCTAACTCATCCATTCACCACACTGGATTGGTTCGATTAAATTTAAAATATTCAAATAATATTATTTATATACGATATAAATAATATTGTATAAAAATATAATAAGTTATGTGTTATATTCAGTCTATAAGCTTGAAATTGAAATTGATGTTCGACTTGTATATGTATTTGTACTTATATTACTCTCTAATTTTATATTATTTGTACATGTATATGTAACTGGGTTTATCCTGAATAAATAAGTAAATTATTTAATTGTTAAATTCATGGAAAGGAATATGATAAAATAGGTTCAATAAACTGTGGTGTAGCTAAATTGTTTATTAAATATACCAACAAAAGAAAATCATAATTGTGTAAAATCTGAACAAATTTTCTTCATACAATATCAATAATGAAATTTCCCATTCATAATAACAAGATATTATTGCATAAAACTGTAGTTTGAATGATAACAAAAATGTATAATATTATTAGATTATATAATAAAATAATACTGATATAATAACAGATACATAATATGAAAAAGCAACCAAAAAATACAAAATAACTAAACAAGTATATAATAGAAACTTAAAAGATATATTTTTATTTCATCAAGTTGAAGTCACAGGAAATAATAAAGGAAGTATCCTCAAATATATCACATGCCAAAATATTAAAGACTTTTGTGGCAAATTTGCATGGACAGTTATAATGTGTCATAGTCAGTTAATCCCATTTAGATCTCAGGGAGCTATCAAATATACACATTATTAGCTTTCATAGACTTTCAAATTAATTTATACTAGGAATAAGTAGGAATAGTATATATTTATATTAGGCCTATGTAGGAATACTATATATTTATACTAGGAATATGTAGGTCATTAGGAAATAAAAACAGCCATAATGATTTAACGTTTTTCCATTTCTGTTTTTTATCTAAAAAACTTAGCTTGTTCCTTAAAGCGAAAATATTTATAGACAAATTTATTACAAATAAAATTAATAATTATTTAAAAGAACTACCATTGAAGTAAAATAGTAAATTGTTTCCCATATCTATTTCAACTAGGCAATGTTCAGTGTATATTTTTATTTTAATAAAAATAATTTTTTTAAAATGATTTTACAGTTTAACATGACAGTATTTCAAACATAGTTTCAAGAGATTATGATTGATAATTAGCTATATTTTGTGTTTAAGAAGTGAATTAAATGCAGTAAGTTCTCAATTTACTACGGGACTCCGTTTATCCAGCTCTGTTATTAGTTGGCATGGTCGCAAATCAGAAAAAAATGTAACATGAAAGTATCTGTTTGTTTGTTAAATGTATTTACATGAAAATAATGCCATAGTAAATAATATTTTGGTCTACAATTTATTCATCTTCTAAATTGCAAGATACTCACAGTACACTAGCAGACATGATCAATTTTATCAACTAGATTTTAAAATACATTAATTGAAGCATCTTGTTTTACATCATTACAAATTTTTATTAATTAATTTTTTTTTCAGTTTTAGGCCCAAATGGTTGAACTGACTACGCATTAATAAATAAATAATTATTAGTATTACAGTACATAAGGATATTTAGGTACACTGAGGAGAATAGACAAAATAATATAAACGTTAAAAAAAAGAAATTACAATGCCCTAACTGATTTAGAAGCATTTTATATCAAGAATGATGTTCCACATTTCGAAAGAAAGGCAGGAGAGATTGTGCCGTCGAAATCGCTGAATCTAGTGCAGAGGCAGCTGTGTCTGAACAAGAGACGATGATCCAGCCAATGAGAATGTAAAAAGTTACTGAAGCCATCTTGTCCAGTATATACAGTCTAAGTATTTCAAAAGTTTATTAAACAAAAAACAGCATCAATAAGACTGTTATCAGTTGATTCATAACAAAGGAAATATATTAAAACATGTATAAAAAAAAATGTTACACAATAAATTATCAGACCTGTGGAGTAATGTAGGCCTGTAGAAGTAAAAAAATCTAAACCTAAAGAGGGAATCGGACTGGCACCCAAAATCAAAAATCTATGATTTTTGTCCTACACTGCATCTTTTATAGATGGTTTGTTTCAGGTATACATGAAGTTTTAGTTTTTTTTTTAAATATGGATAGAGGTGTAGTTTTATGAGTGCTTGAAACAAATCCTCCCAAAATCATCCGAAAAAGAGGTGCTTAGATTTTATCTGCCATGGCTATATCCCTTCTTAATTTGAGTAAGCCACTTTTTTCTTGGCATCGGAGGGAAGAGGTTTGTGTGTGTAGTTTGTGTGTGTAATTTGTGTGTGTAGTTTGTGTGTGTAGTTTCATGTGCATTTAAAACAAATCATATCAAAAGTGCACTTTTCAGCAAAAAAAATTTGCTGGCCTTCTAATTTAGAACTGATTTGGACAAAGTTTTTTGGTGTCTAGAGTGTATTCAGTTTCATATTTTTTCAAACAAACCATCTTCAAATAATACAATTTTTCTTTTTTCGATATCTCGTGTGATGTCCACCTTTTTTAAACACTCCACATTGAGTTGACAGACAAGTGCAAGTTGGATACAAAGAGGATATTTTATCGATATAGGACTAATAGTTGTCTTCAAACAAGACAACATATTTCTCCTTAACCCTTGAACTATATTAACCTCAAGTGAAAAACAACTACAAAAAATATGAGTAAGAAAATAATAAAACTCTTAAAGTAAATTAACTGATTAAGACAATTTAAATCAACTGACACAGTTTCATAACAAAATAATTAATTAATAGAATTTTCTGTCAAGACATTCAAATTATGTCATAATTATTAAGCAATTCCTTGCGTGTTATAAAAGCAAGTACTGTGTATTATTACTTCTAAGGACTTACTAGATCAACTTTTTAAATTATACACCAACACAAAAATTCCATCACCTTGATATTTCAATAAATACTAGTTTAACTAGTTTAGTATGATTATATACCACTGCCAACTTCAAAAACTGATAAAAACAGTAATAAAAAATTATTCAATATATTGCTAAGAAATAAAAAACCTAACTGTAAATGTACTTACAGCTTCAGTATCAAACGACTCCTTGGAATTGAATTTGGGTCTTCTTTCAAGAGGAAATGTCTAGCTCCAAGAATAGCTGATTTCATATATTCCTCCATGTGAATCTTCTCAAAATCCAAAGTAAATCTAAACATTATTGCTTTGGAAATTTCTTTCGAGCATTGTTTTTTAAATTTAAAAATATGGTCTTGAACATGTTTACTGATACTAATTTATACCAACCAACTTATATGCAAAAATATTTCATAGTTTAACAATATATTAAGTTAATTGATATTAAGGCATTCCAGACTACAATTTGTGGATTAATATGGGTTCAATGACCAAGAATCATAAATGGATTATCACTGATACTTGTTATAAAAATATTTTATGAAGTTTCATGTTTAACTTTAATTTTAAAATTTATTTGTAGAATAGAAACAGATTGTCTAACTATTCCATAGGCAGAATCAGAATTTTTTTTTTTTAAATTTGTGCTTTAAAACAAGACAACAATATTCAATGATAGGTATACATTTAAAAATTTAATGGCATTGACTAGCATTAATATTAGTAATACATTTTGTTTGTATTAGTCATTATGTTTAGGGTTAAAGTATGTGTTACCTCATCAATCTCATATTTTTTTTTTTTTTAAATTTAATTTATTTGTGCTTACAACTCTCCTCCACTAAGGGGCTATTGGCAACTAGATATAGGCTTATTTCATTATTAGGATTATAATTATATAAGTAGCCTATTTTCCATTCTTATTCTTCATCAATAATTTTTAAACGAAATAATAAAAAGACTGTACTATCATTCACCAAAATTTATATTTTCTCTTTATGACATATTAACTATTAACTCTTGACAAATATTATTGAAAAAAGGCAAAAGTTTAAAATATATAATTTAAATTCACTATTGTTAAAATGGCATTTTATAAACCATTTTGAACGGAGAAAAACAGACTGTCTGTAATATTTAATTTTTAACTATAGCTTTAACATTTTCACACAAGATTTCCATCCTTATTGAAACCAATATCATTTGCTTTTGTAATTTTTCTGTTCTATCCGAAAAAATAAATTTATCCTAAATTAAAAGATATTAAACTTCTCAGACAAGTTTTAGCTAGATATTATTTGAAATCTAATTGCTTCATTTTATTTTCTGGTACTCACAAATTTTATAGTAAAAAGTTTTAACTACACAGATAATCCAGAAGGTATACAAACAGACGCCACCACTATTTCCTTACCACAGGCACTATTCCAAGGATTCATGATTCCTACAGACCATACTGAGAAACCATTTCATAAAATTATGCAGTTAACTGAATGGAATGAAGCCTATATAATTCCATATTTTTTAAGATAATCCTTATTTAATATGAATAAGATTAGGGACAATTAAGAACATTAGTTGGTACAGCAAAAATGTTAAGTGAACGTAGTTAAATAATCAAATTATGACAAATTATTACTTTCTATTAATAATTTCTTAAATAGACAAAACTTACTTATCTTTATCAAATGAGTTAAGAGAAGAGCGAAGTTGAAGTAACTTTTCATTCTTAAATTTCCATTCACGGGTCGTAAAATATTGAAGGACGTCCAGCCCAGCTTGGATTTTTGTTTGAACTCTTAGCATACTGAAATAAATAAAATAATATAATTTCACTTATAGCTTCTATAATCTTGTCATATATTTTGTTTTGTATGCATGGTAGCATAAAAATACAAAATACACATCCATTCAAGAGAATCCAATGATATAGTATACATTTTTTTGTAAAATACCAAAGGTAACAATTAATTTTTTATGTTTTTGTATCAATTAATGCTATAATAATTGTGAACTGCTACAACCAAAGAAGGGTCAGGGGTTTGTAAGGAAGTACTCTTTCTAGAAGAACAGTTATGCAAGGGGGTGATTTTTTCAAGATCACGGTCATCTGCCAGATTTTTCCCCAATTAAGGGTACCCACTTGACGAGGCTGGGTATATCAGGGAGAGCTCCAGAACCCATAGGGTTAACTCACGGCTATAGTAACAGAAGAAATAATTATCTGCCATAGCAGGATTTGAACCCTTGAAGTCGGTAGCAGGTACAGAGGTGGTACAGAGGTTAGGCACTCACCTTAATGTATTAATTAATACATTTAACAAAATTGTTTAATCAATAATTAGAATTTTCTAAATGAAACTTTAAAAGATTAAAAAAAAAGAAATGAATAAACTTTTATTTTTATCGAATGAAACTAAAAGTAAAAGAATAGTGCCCCAGGAAATAATTTTTGATTCAACCTTTTTCGCAAAAAATAATAAAAAAACAAATAAATAAATAGAATGTACAGAGATGGTCCAAGTGAGGTCAAAAAATAGACAATAATAGTAAAAAAAAACTGTTCATTAGTAATCGAAATTTTGCTCCAATTTACAGGGCTGAGTCTAGAAAGCAGAATTATTGACCATAATTCCCAGACCACCTTCCTGCAGTCATCACATAAGGTCAACTAACAATCCTCCAAAATAAATAAATAATTGCATTCAGAATATCTAGGAATAAATTTCCATTTCAATATTCTTTTACTAGAAACTAAAGAGTTATTATAAATCAATTAACATAATGATAGGTAATTAGGATTACTATTTTCATTATTGAACTTTTGTATTTAATCTAGAAAAATATCTTGTTTTTTTTTCTCCTTACGAAATAAACTGCGATAAAATTCTTGGTTTTGATACTGATTTCTAAAATGTAATCATTCAAAGAAAAATTCATACTGACACAAGTTAGCTTAAATAGGAATTTATAGAATCATGAATTAGTTTAATAGGGTACTTACAATGTCTTTTGGCCAAATATGAACAGTAAAAAGTCAATGATGTACGCAGGAACCCAGTGAAAAAATATAGTTGAAAGATCATGGAACAGTTTGACTTTGTACGGTCGACCATTTGGGTACCACAGCATTGTTTCAAAAGGATACTGGAATGCGACTTTCTTGCCTTTCTCAAGCATATCACCCCATGTAACAATATACGTGTCACTTTGTGTCAAGTTCACCACTGGAATGTCTTTTGGCCTATTCAAAAATTAATTTTATTATATTTGTTTTATATTGAATCAATTAGTTTCATTATCTTAATTTTTAGCACAATTAATTTCATTATCTTAATTTTTAGTACAATTAATTTCATTATATAATTTTTTTTAAATACCTACATTGTGTCTAGAATGTGCAACATTATCATTAAAATTACATTACATTAGCATTTGAGCATTGTAAAAGGGTTATCTATATGCAATATTCAACCACCAAGTTTCAATATTCAACCTAATGAAGAGTGGTCCTTCTTTGCGATGGGTGCCAACATCATAGGGGATGAATGTGCCCTAAGATTCAATCCATGGCTAATATAACTGATATTAAATTTTCCTATATCCATTCAAGCTCATATTCAAAACAAGGCTCAAGATGTTTTACCCACTTAGTTACTCCACTCTTACTTTTGTCCATAAACAAAGTATAATTATTAGTAGATTAATGTTTTTTTCTCCTTACAGACCATAATAATTATAAATGGTGTATTCCATATCTGTTTACTGTTACATGGTTAATTTATTTATTAGAAACCCCTGCTCGAAACAACAATTACCTCTAATAATCTATTTTTCCATAATATCGAATGAAATAACTTTCAATACCGGTTAGAAGGGTTTCCTGCAAACTTTGGAATAGCCACCATGATGCCATTGATGGCCATATCGACTGGTATCAGCTCTGCACTATATTCACTGTAACAATGCATTGACCTGATGACTCCTTTAGCACCACCAATCAGGATTCCTATCGGCCCATTCAGGTTGTCCACCCAACCTTCCATCGGTTCCTTCCAACTTGGAATCACTGTAAATAAAGATAATAAATACAATAATTAACATGGGTGCAATTTGTTCAATAAGAAGATGCATAGAATGAGAATAGCAATGAAATCACTAAAAAAACAACAATAATATACAAAGGTTTTTATAGTTTAATTTAATTTGTTTTGAATCAATGGATTGTATGATGAGAAATTAGCCTGATGGAGCAGTCTGATAACAGGCATCTCCTTAGTAACAGCTCGCAGATCAGGTCCTTTGCAACAGCTCCTAGATCGGGTCCTTTGTAACAACTCCAGCATCAGGTCCTTTGTAATAGCTCCTAGATCAGGTTCTTGGTAACAGCTCCTATATCAGGTCCTTTTATGTCATTTTGAACCTTTCCCATGTCATTTGAAAACATATCTAATGATGTATGTATTATAGAGCTAAATGGGATAAAAGTGAAGAAAAATCTTAGAATCTAAATAGTTCTGTAACTTTAAGGAATAATATCGTAAGCCTAATACTAAATTATAGATCTCTCTTCTATTCAGGTTGTTTAGCAACAGTGAGTCAAGAATCTTTTGAATTGTGGTCTAGTTTTTTTATTTTTTTTTTTATTTTAGTAATATCCAAAATGGGATTCCATCTGACCTTTGAATAACCTATGGACCTACTAAAGTTATGGTGCTTTTTCTTGGCCCATGTTTTACTTTTTATGCTAAAATAAGTGATATCAAATAATATCATAAGTGATAGTACTACCCCCTGACATAATTTAAATATATCAAAATTAGATGAGGAAATGTGACAAGGGTGACACTGTTGCCAACAAAATGAGACTACATCCAATATGTGTTAGCCACTATAGTTAATCCATCCTGCCAGATAATATGTGTTAGCCACTATAGTTAATCCATCCTGCCAGATAATATGTGTTAGCCACTATAGTTAATCCATCCTGCCAGGTAATATGTGTTAGCCACTATAGTTAATCCATCCTGCCAGGTAATATAGCTTGAGAATTTATAAAGTTATTCTCTAATGCAGTTAATAAGAAATAAATTCATTAACAATTCATAGTCGGTTCCTTGTTGTGAGAAATGTATTAAGTACGATAATAATATAGTCTTTTAGTCAAAATACTTCTAAATGCTCGTAGAAATATAAATGGAAATAAACAGTTCAAATAGATTTTAAAAAGCAAGAAAAAATAAATAAAATTGAACAACATATTTACCAATAGAAGGCCTGAGAATGCAAGATGGTACCTCAGGATGGTGGCTGGCAACCACTGCCTCTGCTAGTCTCTTCGAAAATGTATAGGAATTGGGATGAGGGCGCAACAAGCTGTAATCAAATGTCATTATTAAAAGTATATTTTACTGTACATGTTTCCTATATCAGCCATGACCTATAGATGGGAAACCAGATAAGGATATGGTTCATAAGATCCATCATGTCAATGACATCTTTGATCACTGTTAACATATCTCCATCCTCATCATCTTCTCCATCCTCTTCACTGTCATATGTCCATTCTCTATCTACTGTCAAAACTAAATCTGAGGATCAAAACTTACAAATTCCTTCCATTTACCGAGAAGATATTTATCCATCAGTTTGGAACTGCATAAATTTGTCCAATGATTCATTTTTTAACCATGAACATTATACCCACTCATTACATCATTTCACCACTACCACCATGATGCCATTACTTAAATCATATTCACTAACCAATTCAAATTCATACAAAACCATTATTCTTGGATTATGTGGCCTCGAAAGACAAGAAGGAAGAATGACAGTAGTGAACTCTTACTTTCAGATTTCTGTATAGTAGGTGTCAACAGAATAATTTCACAATAGAAAAATATAGTTGTATATAAGAATATACATACATATACCATTATATTTTATTCATATTCCATTTTTCCCAGCTTCGCTAGTTTTATTTTAATCGGCCTTTAGGAGTATTATTTTATTGTAAGTATAGCGGTAGTGGATTCATACCTGATGAGAGAGCTCTAAGCGATAACATATTACATGGTTCACCTTGGTTTGAGCAGGGAGCTGGTTTGGGGGTAGTCCCAAAAAAGAAGGGAGACTCAGGAGGTCTCCTAAAACCCTGAATTCGTTAGTTATGAGTAGATCATTAATTTTACTTTATTTCATAGTAACACTGCATTCTACCTGGATCTAAATAATAAGAAGTAATCAAAAATTCAAAGTTGACTTAACAAGTTTACAGTCTTACCAGTGTTACTCTATAATGAAAAAAATGAGAAAAGCTAATTAAGTTAAATAAAACCATAAAATGATTATTAACTTCATTTCCATATCATAGGTTATACGTAATCCCCATATCATACTATTGCATATATTTTGTTATATATATATTTTAAATATGTATACATAAAGTATAGAAATTGAATTAAAAAAATGAAAATTTTTTATACTATTTTATGCCATATAATCATACTTAATTAATTCTCATTTTTCTGAGATTTTCATATCTATATTCTATGATTCTTAGTGTTGTTTTTCTGAGCTTTGAAGAAGGCCTACAACTTAGGCTTTCTGTGCGTTTCTTTCCTAAGCATGGACTAATATTTGATTTTTGTATTATTACTTTGTTTTATTTGATTATGACAATATGTTACACTTTATGTTTATCCATTCATATTTTTGCATTTAGTGTTACATTAATATCTACATAGTATAATAAGGTCAAAAAGACGCTGAAAATAGTAAAAATTATCAATTAGACACCTACATTTTGACCTACATTGGATCTTCCAGTAGAGTATTATTTGATTTATAATTCTTCATAACGATTTCGAAGTGAATACTGCACCCTAATTCAGTCCAGTCCATGTAAAAGAAAGGCCATGTCTATGATTCTAATTTTTGTATGATATAAATGTTTCTAAGATAATTTTAATTAAAAATAACAATAAAATACTTACTCTGATGTTATTTTTTCCAATAGATTTTCAGGGAGCCAACGTGACATCTGAATGACATCCATGGGATCATATGATGGTGGGTAAGTCTGTTCTTCCATAACTTCCATTTCGCAATGGCAAAAAGCGGTTGATATGTGAACCAAGAGCTAAGCAAAAACGAACAATGGTTCTTGAATTTCATATTAATAAAACATTCTGCAACCAGTAGAATACATAGCATTATCTTAAAGGGAGTCCCATGTCTAATTCCTTAAAAAATAACTTCTATATTTTTAATGAAATATTAAGGTAGGAATATTAGTTTACAGAGTGTACATAGGATTTATAGCAACCTGTAGCAAATATCTTCAATAAACAACATCAAAATTCAACAAGAGTGAAATTGCTTTTATTTATGTAGTATTTTAGTTAACAATATGGATTATAAAATTTCTCAATTGTAAATTTTGTAGGAATATTCCTCAATTTCTAGGCAAGAATATAAAAATCCACAATGTCGAAGACTATAATGAACACCATAATTCCAACATATTCACCTATGATATTATACAATGTAAACTATGAATGGTAGAATATCTATAAAATTCTCTGCTGAAGAATTTATATCATCTGGCTTACCATATTCTTACCCCAAACCCTTCAATTATTGATAGAAAGATATTAAGAAACATGAATTTCACATTTTTCAATTTTATTATATTTTAAACAAACAAACAGCATGACAATAAAGTATCAAAGAGGAATAACAGATGGCAAGCCAATCAGATAAATAATCCAATTATTAAAACTCCTAGATAATTGTCAAAGATAATCCAGAAACATCCACTAAAAGGAAATTAAACAAAGAAGTTCTTGGATTAGTTTTAATCCTGGAATTGAAACAATTCCAAGCTATACTGTCCTACCAGATGGTTATAGTAAAAGGTTTATAACCTGTAGGTTCTTGATTTTCCTGCAAAGCTGAACTACCCTGAGGGTTCCTTCTGTGTTCATGTTGATGTTCTCCTTCAGCTTGGCTTCTAGCCTCAGAGATGCTGCACCATGGACCACAATGTCCACTTCTTCGACCAGCTTCTGCTCATTGCTAGGAGACAGGCCCAGTTCTGGAATGGACACATCTCCTGCAACTGGGATCACTTTCTCTAATACAGTCGGACACTGTGATCGGATCCTACTAAACAGCTGTAAACAGATCAAGAGAGTACAGTTAAACAATATTGTTATATTAGTGTTATAAATACAAATTATGGGTGGTCTTCACACCTAAGTATTGTTATTGTACATACAGATTGTTATTATACATAAAGATTCTACATCAGTAAAAGGATCAGCCACCACAATCTAAATTTCTAAAATTTAAAATCAATGTTTTACAAATTTAATTCACTCTATCTGGTCCTTCAAGTATAATAAGTCCCCAAAGTAGGCAATCCTTATTTAATAGAGGATAGACATATCGTCTTTATGCGTATTTTCTTCATGTTGGTTTAATTTCTTAATTTGTATAGTTTCTATCATTACTCAATTACTTCGAAAAATTTAATTATAAGAAATCATTATTAACATTACAGTTACCTTAAGTTTATTTGTTTAGTGGCGTAAAACATGGTAATTAACACTATTAATTTCTTATTTAATTCTGCTTACATTTGTTTTATTATTCAATTTATATACAAATATTCATTTTTCGTTCTTTTGATGTTATATTTGTGACAGTAGGCCTTTAGATTTCAAAAACTGAAATACTAATTTTATTGTTTCATCATCGTCTCTAAGGGTTTTTGAAATATCCGGATTTAATCCTAAGCTATTGAGGTGTGATGTGAAATCCATGGAAGATATGACTAATTGTCAAATTGATATTACAACATTGACATTTTTCAGGCGTTTGTTTTGAGGTGATTGTATTATTTTTAAAAGGTGATTTTTTTATTGAGTCTGTTGTTTCGTTGAGGATGTTTCAGGGTTAATCCATTGACGGTTTATCCCGTGACGGTCAAGAAGCAAATGGAGGAGAGCGAACGGGAGGAGAGGATCCACTGACGAGATCGGAGGAGAATGTAAGGGCCGCACTATGGTGAGTTGCAACGTGAGAAACGAGAGCAGCGAATTATCGAAGTGAGAGGAGTACGGTGCTTGGTCGATACAGGGAGCTCCACCATCGTGCCGTTCGGGTAGAAAAACGCACCAATCACGTTCCAGCGCCTGATGGACGAATTTATACGAGGCTAAGAAGGACGACCTTCTTGTGTTTAGCAAATCCGAAGAGGAGCATCTGGAGAATGTCTTCCAGAGGATTCGACAATTTGGGTTGAAATTGTCCCAAGAAAAGTCGGTGCTAGGCCGGGATCAAATTAATTTTTTAGGACATGAAATTTTAGCACAGGGAATTAAGCCTGATCCACAGAAGGTTGAGGCGATCCAAAAGATGGCAGTGCCAAGGGATGTTAAGGGAGTTCGTAGGTTGCTTGGTACCCTGAACTATTATCGGAGATTTGTGCCAGAAATGGATCGTGACCCCCGCCATGGAGAACAATATCCGCAAGTGTATGAAGATAATGCGGGAAAAAACAAACAGGTACCTCGCCATAATTTAAATCTTAGAGACGTTAGGGGGGAGATTAAAATCGGGACAATTGTCTACCGCCCGGTGGGGACAAATCGGAGTAAGGAGTTGCAGCAATACGAGGGTCCATTTCGGGTGATTGTGATAAGAGAACACAATGTGGTTACAAAAGAGAGTGTAAACGAACCCAAAAAGAGAAGAAATGTCCACATTGAATAACTGAAGTTCCCCACTTGTTTCTCTTCTGTTTCAGAAGATCGAAAAAAAAAAAAAAAAAATAGATGAGTCTTTGAGAGTACTTCAAGCGTTTCATTCCATACTCCTCTCTCTCCTATTATTTTTAGTTTCACTTCGGTAAAAGATAACATATATATAAATATATAAGGTAACATGAATTATTGTTTTATTTTAATGTTATTTAAAAAATGTGGATATATATCACATTCATAAATATCTAATTATTGTTGAGTTTGTTGAGAATTAACCCTGAAGAAGGAACAGTAGAGAGAGTACTCTGAAATGTTGGTTAAAAGGAATTTATAAATTTATATTAATAAAAGATCATTGAAAATTATCTTCCCTGAAATATCTAGATTATTAAATTATAGCTTTGGAATAAATGACGGAAGCATAACTTGGAATATGAAATACAAAAATGTAATCTATGAATAAAAATTCGTTGAGAAACCAAAACTAGCTAAACCAATAACTAGCTAAAACTTACAGGCAATTTGAAAATTTCTTCGAGCCTAGCTTCGGATGGTTTTCCTCTCTTGGACCTGAGAAGGACGTATATCTTCTCTAGCTTCGGACAGGTGTAGAGCAGCTTCTCCAGCAGGACCTTACCCATGAAGCCGCTAGCTCCAGTGATAAACAGGGTTTTACCATTGTAAAATGGAATGATTTCACTTTCCTCTGGAACATGAAAAGGGAATCATCCTGTTGTTGTTTTTTAAAGGATTAAACATTAAAAAATGTTTTATAGTTAAAAGTAAAATATATAATAGCCATATAATATATACCTTCCGTAGGCAACCCTGACTGTGATTGTTTCACAAACATTAATAATATAAAAAATATGTTACTGAAAAACATTAAATGTATAAAAATATAAATATCTAGCTGTAACTGTGAATAATGATTTTTCTTGGGAACCACATACAATAAATGTTTTAAAGAGAATAAGAGTATGCTCATATGAAATTTATTATCTCCAATTTGTACTTGGCAGAGAAGCTTTAATAATAGTGTACAAAGCACTATTTGAATCGATATTAAGATACGGGATCTAAAGCACTACTGGAATCGATATTAAGATACGGGAATACGTTCCCAGTCATGGTCCACGTGCTGATAGTCATTTACGAAAACTTGCAAATCAACAGTATTGAACAATAACGCACTGCAATAATAAAGTAGAAAATCTTTAAATAGTTGGTACTTTACCACCTAAACTATTTTATTTTTACAGAATAATCTTAAAATTTATGGATAGTAAATTATTTAGAGAAAAAAATATTATATCTAAAACATGTAGGTTTATAAACAAGCAG
>NW_027108853.1:10184-10443 GCF_000696795.3 Halyomorpha halys | reverse complement strand
GAAGACAAAATGCTCAATTATCTTTTTAGATATATATCTCTTATCATCTGGTAAGAAAAAGAGTGGGAAAAAAGATGTTGCTGGTAGTAATTTATTAATTTAAGTAATTAGGTTTTCCAATAAATTGTTTACAATCATCTTATTTTATATGCAAATAAAAAAGACTAATTATGTTGTTTATTTAATTTTTTTTTATATTATAGATAAAATGATAGCAAGTGAAAATTTAATTGGAGTACCTCTATTAGTGTTGGCCAAT
>NW_027108853.1:9735-10134 GCF_000696795.3 Halyomorpha halys | reverse complement strand
ATTGACAAAATCCTAGAATTTCATTCATGGTAATTACTTCACCTAATAGTCCTCAAATTGGTCTTAGGTACAGTTGGGCAAAAATTGGCTATAGTAGAAACTAATAACTGAAATTGTCAAGGATATGATATTTATTTATCAATGGTTCATTCATGAGGGTCGTATCCATGGCAATTTTAGCTATTAGTTTCAACTATAGCTAATGTTTGCTCATCTCTGATTACAGGTGAATATGGTATATTGGAGAGTTCGGTCACTCAAGCTGTGACAAAAAGTGGATAGACATTCAATTATTGCCAGTGAGGGTTGACTTTAATTTTGTTTTGAAGACCAACTACCTAAATAAAATAAAATCTTCCTGTATAACAGGATATAGTTGATTGTATGGGTGTAAGGGAA
>NW_027108853.1:5161-9100 GCF_000696795.3 Halyomorpha halys | reverse complement strand
AAATTTAATAAGAGCTAAAACGAATAGTTTGGTAGGTATATTGGAGAGTTCGGTCACTCAAGCTGTGACAAAAAGTGGATAGTCATTCAATTATTGCCAGTGAGGGTTGACTTTAATTTTGTTTTGAAGACCAACTACCTAAATAAAATAAAATCTTCCTGTATTTGCTGTATAATATCCTTATCCACTGAAATAATAGTAATTATGCTATTATTATGGTATAGTATTTTAATCCTTGACATTCATAATTTTCCAGTGATGGCGTCGATGAAGGCATTTTGTGGCTAGTTGATTGCATCAAAAGAAACAGCCATATAAGGCCGCCAAGAAATCATGATGAAATGTGATTATTTTATTATAATATAAATGATAAAGTTTATTTATATATATGGTTATATTCGCTGTTTTTATTGTAATAGTTACTAAGATTTTCAATTATTAATAAAAAACATATTTTGGTAAACGTGTTTAAATTGACAAAATCCTAGAATTTCATTCATGGTAATTACTTCACCTAATAGTCCTCAAATTGGTCATAGGTACAGTTGGGCAAAAATTGGCTATAGTTGAAACTAATAACTGAAATTGTCAAGGATACGATATCTATTTATCAATGGTTCATTCATGAGGGTCGTATCCATGGCAATTTTACCTATTAGTTTCAACTATTTACAATTTAATCATTAAAAGATTATGGACTTTGGATCTTATAAATGGTAGCTGTGAAATAAGTATGGGTTATTATTACTGTGTTATGAAGACTGTAATGGATGAGTAATGTAAGGCATCACTAAGTACTCTTGAGTCAGGTGCAGTGCCAGCTTTTATGCTGCTAGAGAGGATTGAAATTTATTTTTAGTTAATAAATCTCAACCATGCCATCAATTGGTTGGATCTTTCAGTAGTTGGATTATAGAAGGAAATTAAACTCTAAAGAAAAATTATAATTGTTTTCTTAATTAATTAAGTTATAGACATGAAAAAAAAATGTTTATTGAATCATAGTAAATGGTTATAAATATAGATTTATGGGTCAGAGGAAAAAGTGACTAACTAGAAGGAAGAGATAAGATATACCTATAGCCTGGTTCACAAGATATTGCTACCCAACCTGCAATTGACATTTTCTCATCTCGTAGAACAGACAAAATAGCTCAAAGTCATTCAGTTTGAAAGTAGGCAGAGATTGAGAAAAATTTAATAAAGAACACTTTGAAAAAGAGCAGTCGATATTTCTATAACTAGGTTCATTTGTCTAATTTTGCAAGGCTATTCTAAAATTCTTCTTAAAGACTGAGTTGATCTTGTAGAGGTGGTAGAAGACAAAATGCTCAATTATCTTTTTAGATATAAGGACGGCTTTTGATACACTAGATTTAAGTTTAAGTGAATGTCAAAAGATAAAAGAATCACTATAGACATAATATGAGTCAATAAATATCAAACATGTAGATTTGTTTTTAAAATGCTAAAGGAGAAGGGAGTAATAAGGAGAGGGATAAATTCATGAAATCAATATAAATACATTAAGAATATATAAAGTGATAAATAACTTTAACAGAATTAGTGCTCATCTAATTGTTAGACCCATAGATGTAAAACCTGTGGTATTTCACATTGGTTATTATCTGTTTTGAGTAAAATACTCTATGGAATGTCAAGTATTCTCTTTTACTCCTAGACTTGATTATTTTCAGAAATTTTATTAAAATTATAAATAAATTTAAATGTTAAGCATCTGAAAGAAGCTGTTCTGTACAGAAAAGAGCTTTATCACCATTAATCATTGATTTTTAATCCTTCACTACATTACAACTAACCTATACTTAAAAAATTTATTATTTTCAATGTTTTAAGAGTGAATTAAATGTTCCTTAAGTGCAATGATTAAAAAAAAGTTCCCTTTATTAATTGTCTGATATTATTTACCAAAAAATCAATCCGGATATGTTAAGTTAGCCTAATGAAGTATTTTTTATAAGTGTATGACAGACAATCACGATAACGTGTAACAAAATAACAATTAAGACTCACCATTTTGATATTATATACAGGAAATTCTAATTAGTCCTCTAATTCAGGATAGGACAGCAAAGACATATTGAAATGGATTGCTAATGCCTCTGTAAGCAGCAAAGTTAAGCCCCAACTTTTTAAGATCCATTGACAAACAAAACACTAAGTATCAATAAAAATGTGGTATGATATGTGCATTACACAACTTTCACTTAACATTCCAAATTTTTATTATTCAGTAAGAATAATAATAAAGAACTAAGATAATTTATACTTAAAGGAATCTTGAGATTTTATTCCAGCCAATAATACAGCAGTTTAACAAATTATAACAATGCTGTAAACATTGAAATTGAGTACACTTGGATGTCCAGTCTTTCTAAACTGCAGTTTCTATGTTTACTATCAACAATTATTTCAAATGAACAAAATTAATTCTTTAGAGCTAATTTAATCGTTGGAGCTGTTTTTGAGAAAATCAGAAAACATCTATTATATAATATAAAAGAATCACTATAAACATATGAGTCAATAAATATCAAACATGTAGATTTGTTTTTAAAATGCTAAAGGAGAAGGGAGTATATAAGGAGAGAGATAAATTCATGAAATCAATATAAATACATTAAGAATATATAAAGTGATAAATCACTTTAACAGAATTAGTGCTCATCTAATTGTTAGACCCATAGATGTAAAACCTGTGGTATTTCACATTGGTTATTATCTGTTTTGAGTAAAATACTCTATGGAATGTCAAGTATTCTCTTTTACTCCTCGACTTGATTATTTTCAGAAATTTTATTAAAATTATAAATAAATTTAAATGTTAAGCATCTGAAAGAAGCTGTTCTGTACAGAAAAGAGCTTTATCACCATTAATCATTGATTTTTAATCCTTCACTACATTACAACTAACCTATACTTAAAAAATTTATTATTTTCAATGTTTTAAGAGTGAATTAAATGTTCCTTTAGTGCAATGATTAAAAAAAAGTTCCCTTTATTAATTGTCTGATATTATTTACCAAAAAATCAATCCGGATATGTTAAGTTAGCCTAATGAAGTATTTTTTATAAGTGTATGACAGACAATCACGATAACGTGTAACAAAATAACAATTAAGACTCTCACCATTTTGATATTATATACAGGAAATTCTAATTAGTCCTCTAATTCAGGATAGGACAGCAAAGACATATTGAAATGGATTGCTAATGCCTCTGTAAGCAGCAAAGTTAAGCCCCAACTTTTTAAGATCCATTGACAAACAAAACACTAAGTATCAATAAAAATGTGGTATGATATGTGCATTACACAACTTTCACTTAACATTCCAAATTTTTATTATTCAGTAAGAATAATAATAAAGAACTAAGATAATTCATACTTAAAGGAATCTTGAGATTTAATTCCAGCCAATAATATAGCAGTTTAACAAATTATAACAATGCCGTAAACATTGAAATTGAGTACACTTGGATGTCCAGTCTTTCTAAACTGCAGTCTCAATTTTTACTATCAACAATTATTTCAAATGAACAAAATTAATTCTTTAGATTTGAAAATGTAGCATTTTAGTCTTGTCACACCATTTCAATGAAAATCTTTAGAGCTAATTTAATCGTTGGAGCTGTTTTTGAGAAAATCAGAAAACATCTATTATATAATTTTAATTTTAACAAAACATTTTAAGTAACATCCCAAGGATAAACTCACCTTAAATATGTAATTTCAGTTTTGTTTAACGTTTTTGAGCAAGGCTGTTCTCACACATACACAGAGACCATTATGCGAGACTTGGTTATTTAGACTTAGGTGACCTCAAAACGTGCATTCCCGTCAAACATTCAAATTTAAAATTTTGTGCATTTGGAATACTTTCCCTTACCTGTGGTTAATCCTTACTCAATAACATAATT
>NW_027108853.1:0-3541 GCF_000696795.3 Halyomorpha halys | reverse complement strand
AATAGATAAACTATAATTACAGGGTGTCTACAATAGCCAGTCAGTTGGGTTCCCTCACTTTTATCTGTCTTAAGTAAAATTTCTCTCCCCAAATAAGAAAAAAATTGCAATGAAATGCAAACAAATTTTTTCTTATAATATCAAAAAAATTGATAATAGATTGAAAATCACGAAAACTATAAACAAGTTTTATTTATCAAAATATTGAAGTATTCAAGTCTTCAAAAATAATACTAACATTTTGAATTATACAAATGAAAAAAAGTAAACTTATAAAATGATGTACTCGTGTATTTCAGATAACATATGTTAACTAAGAAAATAAAATTACTCATATAAACAATATTTCATGCGTTTATCTGTACATGAAATATTTCCATGTCGCTGCATGTTGGAGTGAGGAATCGGGATCGAAAGTTGCACGCTTGCTCTCTCAATATCGTTTTATACAAGCAGATCAGTACTCTCTACAGTAAAATACATTTTTGAAGTTAAACTTCTTAACCGATGTTCTAAAACCTAAGAAAAAAAAGTTATATGGGAGTAAAATGATTCTGTGATGTGAGGGAACACTAATGATGAAACAGAAGTGGTGGGGGCAATGCTCTATGAGTTTCACATTTAGATTATAATATCTCGAAAAATAAAAATAGTAGCTGCATACTGTATGTGAGGGAAATGTTCAGTGTTCCATCTTTGTCATGAACTGAAATTCAAAATTGTGTCTTGGCGCTACACCGAGATAAAGAGGTGAAAAGGAGAAAAGATAGTGCCATATATGAAATGATAACAAGTTTTTGAACATTTTAATTAAAATATCTTGAAAATTAAATATCGGAGCTCCAAATTGTAAGTGAGAAAAATGTTCAGTAGTTCATCCTCTTTGTAATGAGCTATAATTCAAAACTGTATTTTGATGCTACACTAAAAAATTATTATTACTACAATTTTAATAAATTATTTCATAACCTCCAGTAATCCGACCTACCATGGTTCCACATGTGTCAGATGGTTGAGACTCAACTATATGAAATTTAGATTCATATTTACTCCCTTTGGATACATTGGAAGTTCCAATGAAAATTACATCTATAATTTAAACAAAATCTTTATTTTAGTCTGTTTCATTTAGTAGGCTCTTGGAATAGGCAAAAGCTTGATGACTTATAACTCCGCCTTATTTACTGTTTCTGAATGAATCGGACAGGAACGCCAAAAAAAAAAAAAAGTTTTCAGTGATCCAGAAAAAACTATCTCATCACTACAACTTTAATCCTTGAAGATTCCAAAAATTAAAATATATTCTATGACACAACTCTAAAAAATCTAATAAAACTTTCTTTTACCTTCAGAGAATCAATTTTGCCAGAAAACTCATGACCTTTCTAAAATAAACATTCAACCATGCAATTTGTTACATGAGAGTTTAAGTAAAATCTGGTTAGTTTTAAAACAATGTTTTAAGTAGGAAATTGATATTTATACATTTTATTTTCAGAGATAAATTGCAAAAACCCTACTTTTTTAAGCAACTTTAAATTTTTGGAAAATTCCCAGACTTTCTGATGAAAATACATGACTTTTACGGCGAGCAGACACCCTGTAACAATATATCTAATCTATTTCATTGGAAGTGATCTTGACCACGTTCAGTGATCCTTAATATAACTTAGTACAACAATAACATTAAAGTTATGAAGGAATCAAGTATATTGTTGGTAAAAGTGTAAATATTTGGAGGAATTCAACTAACTTCAAAAATGTTTTAATTTTAACAAAAATTATCAATTTGATAATAATGAATACACAATGCTCAATAATATATTCCATAATTAAAGCTTAAAAATAAATAAATATCATACTACTTACAAAACAAACTGACCATTGAATAGTCATTATCATGATTTAATTTTGGTATAATGACACATTTAAAACTTTAATGCTACTCTTCTTTTACTATTTTAAAATATCCACCTTACCTGTCACAAGAGAAAAAACAAGAAAAAAAAAACTAATAGATAAAATAAAATAAAAATTCTGTTTCAAATGATACAGAGCTCTAGATTAATTGACTTAAAGAAATATAGGCATATAAAGTATGGTTAAGGAATGTGTATCACGCCATTGTGATTTGAGGCCACTCCAGTTGCGATAAGATTCAATCTCCGTCAAGCAATTCATTTCCCTCGAGTAGACTCTTGTCATTGCCAAATTTCAGATGGAAAATTGTTTATCTCTGCCTGATCGGTAACTGTAGCACCACCGCAATTGTATGATACTCTTATTCTCATCCGAAGGGCGCACTAAAAACAATGTCTGCATAAGTATATTACAAAATAATTCAAATCAATTTGATTTTATTGTTTTAAAAAGTTTAACTCCTTGAACATTATTATAAAATATGTATTTCTTAATATACACTAACATATAAGTATACCTGTATGCACAATAGTCTATCATTAAAATACTAGGAATCTAGGAAATACCTTGTTCGGAGTTGTTACTTTTAAGACCTGTGTGATGACACCATTGTCAGCAATAACGGTACCAGATGGTGGCATCAACTGAAGTTGGAATGTCTGAAAATATAACAAATAATTAAAAAAATTCTTAAACCAATTTAACATTGCTAAGAAGCAATTTAATTGGATTTAAGATTGTTAAGAAACAAACAACTTATAAGGATGAAGAATATTTACAAACCTTGGAGGAAGAATAACTACTGAAAAAATTATTTCCTCATAAACTTGAATCGCTACAAAAAAAACCATGAGTGAGATTCTAAATTTAATAAAAAATCAGAGACTACATCCACCCTTCTCTCGACACTTCTTATTTACTAGCTATACATACTTCTTATTTTCTACAACCTTTTATAGAAACATTGAACATTTCTTAAAAAAAAAAAAAAATTGAGGTCTAAAAATCCATCGAATTAAGTAAGCAAAAATCGACGAGGGTAAAAAGAAATTTCAGTTGTGACAAAACATTAATGTATCGATGCCTCGGTTTGACAGCCCAGCATTTTTTGTTTTGGTTTCTTTAACTTGACGTCTTTAAACTGCTACGAGTAGAAACAGATGAGGATGTAAAGAACAAATTGCACAAAAGAAATGGAGAATTTGTCCAGTTGTACAAAGTTTGGAAGAATAAGAGCATCTCACAGGATAATAAACTACGTTTGCTTTAAACAACTCAGTACTCTTGCATGCATCCGAAACTTAGAGGGTCACTAAAAGAACTATAGAAAAACTCCAAGTCTTTGTTAATAGATTCATGGGAAGAATACTTGGCATCCATTGGCCTGAAATCATTTCCAATAAAGAATTAAGACAGCAGACTAACTTCAAGCTAATAGAGAAACTAATCAAGAAAAGGAAATGGATGTGTATTGACCTTACCTTAAGGAAACATGCATTTGAATGGAACCCACAGGGTGCTCTGGACCAGTGACCAGGGGGAGGAGAAACATTCAGGGCGGCAGTAGAGAGAGGTAAACAAGGATGGACCAGTGATCAGGGGGAGGAGAAACATTCAGGGG
>NW_027108852.1:9659-10437 GCF_000696795.3 Halyomorpha halys | reverse complement strand
ATCTTATATAACTTGATATTTACTTCTTTAATTTTGTAATTCTACTTACATATTTAATTAATCACGGTTTTTTTTTATATTACTTCAATTTTAAATAATGTCCAATTTGTACATGTACAAATTGGACATTATTAATTCCATTATAAATTCATGTATGAATTTAGTTAGTTCATTTTTATATCTCTATTATCTTTTCTTTCATTCTTAAATTTAATATTACTATATTTTCAGTATATTATTACATGTTTCAATATTCTTGTAATATTAGACTATTAGTACAAGAGCCCAAAAGGAGAAAAAAGGCAGTTATCTCACCCCAATTTTTGATTACTTTAATGAAAACGATGTATAATTACTAGTCAAAATTGATGAGTTTGCCAAGTATAGGTAGGGGGAATAAAAAATGGCGGCTGTTTCAAAGCGATAAAAAAAACTAATTTTTCATTCGGAGTTCTATATCTTAAAAAAGTATGAACAACACAAGAAAACCTAAGAGAACGTCATTTAAAGAAGAGTAAATTTGCTAAAATATGAGCTCTAATAGAGCTATTTACGATCATTAGTTCTCGAGATATAGCTTTTTAAAAAGCAACATTTCATAAAAATATTGTATGGGACGTACTTGAAGATCAGTAGTTAGTGAAGTTATTTTGAAAAATTTATATCTCAAAAACCATTCGACCTACAGATGTATGTTAGCACTCAAATTAAAACTAGTTTAATGAGCCATAAAGTTTAATGACTTTTACTTTCGTAGAAATAGTAGTTTTCATGATAT
>NW_027108852.1:4253-4859 GCF_000696795.3 Halyomorpha halys | reverse complement strand
AATTTACTCTTCTTTAAATAATGTTTTCTTAGATTTTCTAGTTTTGTTGATAGTTTTTAAGATATAGAGCTCCGAATGAAAAATTAATGTTTTTTAAAGTTTTGAAACAGCCACCATTTTTTATTCCCCCTACCTATACTTGGCAGTCTAATCAATTTTGACTAATAATTATACCTAGTTTTCATTAAAGTAATCAAATATTTGGGTGAGATAACTGCATTTTTTTCTTCCCAGCTCTTGTACTATATGAATTTCCTTCAGTACTTATGTATCTATATTATCCGTTATCTTCTTATATTTCTTGTTATTATGTACTTCTATTTAGTCATTATGGTTGTTATGTTGTTTTTGTTCTTAGCCCCGATGAAGGCCTGATATTGTGGCCGAAACCTTGGCACTAATAAATAATTTTTTTACTAATTTGTATTCTTCACTTTTAATCATCTCCTCCTCCCATAAAATTTACGGTCAACTATCAACTCATCATTTAAAATGTTAATCGATATTTTTTCAACATTCTTTACCTCAGGCTACTATGCAAAGAAGAGTAATGTAATCGGGCTATAATTTCAAATCACAGTTCTCAAAAGGATTTTGGGAATCGGA
>NW_027108852.1:0-1528 GCF_000696795.3 Halyomorpha halys | reverse complement strand
GATGGAGTCGATAGAGGATTGCATAAAAAAACGATTCATGAAGTTCCACTCCCAGTTGTCGACAGTTAAAGGAGCAGTGACCTACAACCTGGGAATCCCAACCTCAATCAGAAGACTGAAGTCCAGACTGCTGGGGGACATTCTTTTATAAATTTTAATAAATATAAAATTAATTCATAGCCACACTACCTCTATTTTACTTATTATTACTCATTTTATTTATTCATTATTCTTTTTTCTCTTTTGTTCTCTCGTCCCTTTTTCAAATTAACTTGTTTCTTTTTACTATTAGAGGACAATTGTTTGTTTTATTTAAGTGTACCAATATCATTATTTCTTGTTATTAAATTTATTTTCCTCTTTTATTAAGAATCATTATTCTTATCTATTTATTTTATCATTTTTTTCTTTTTAATAAGAACATTGTATATAGTTAGAGGTGACTTTTGTATGAGACTATATCCCCCCATAATCAACTGTTAAAAAAAAAATATATATATAATATAACGGTTATATCAACCATGTAAGGCTCACCAGGCCGATCTAATATAAAATGAAAAAAAAAAATTCTAAATGGAAAATCGAAATTAAAACCAGAAACTACTGTTTATCCTTTACGAAAAAGAAAAAAATTACAATCTTTTCAAAATAAAGTCCTCAGAATCAAAGTAGATGCTCCTTGGTTTGGAAAGAATAGCCAATTGGTTTGGGAATTGCAAATGGAGTCAATAGGGGATTACATAAAAAAAAAAGTTCATGAAGTTCCACTCCTAGTTACCGACAGTTAAAGAAGGAAGGACCTACAACCTGGGAAACCCAACCACAACCCGAAGACTGAAGCCTAGGCTGCTGCAGGACATCCTGACATAACTTCTATTTTATTTATTTTCTCTTCATCCTTTTTTAAAATTAACGTGTTTTTCCCCTATTAGAGGGCGATTGTTTGTTTTGTTAAGTCTAATGTTGTTATTAACTTTACTTTATCTTATCAAGAATTATTATTTGTATCTACTTTTTTTTTAATTATAAAGTTGTATCTAGTTAGGGGTATATTGTGTACGAGACTAAACAATACCACACCCCTCATAATCAACTATTCACAAAAGAAATGCAATTGTTATATAAGGCCCACCAGGCCGATTCGGTATTAAATAAAAATAAAAAATGTAAAAAAAACTACCAACACCATTAGAAAACCAAA
The DNA here is from genome assembly GCF_000696795.3 of Halyomorpha halys. Classification (NCBI taxonomy): domain Eukaryota; kingdom Metazoa; phylum Arthropoda; class Insecta; order Hemiptera; family Pentatomidae; genus Halyomorpha; species Halyomorpha halys. Next base: position 327 of record NW_027108852.1, on the reverse strand, counting down.
GAGAACATAATTAAAATAAAGTAAATTTGCTTAATATAAAAATATATGAGCCATAATAGAGCTAGCTATTTGCGTTCAATTTTTCTCGATATCTAGGTATATATTGCTATGTACTGGTAGCGATTTACTTGGGATGCCAGGATAATCGCTGAAGGCAATTATCCAAAAATAAATTAATTAATTGATTATAAATTGAGTCCTAAAAAACTATAATTATAATTGGATTCCTTTCCAAAGGCTGTTTGTGTGTTTACCAGTTTACCAATTAAATACCTTTATATTCATAAAATGTCCTTACCATTGATCATATAGGATATTAAAGATTGG
>NW_027108851.1:4246-4834 GCF_000696795.3 Halyomorpha halys | reverse complement strand
ATGGTGCCAAAACTGGAGGATTAAAATAAATTCCAATAAATCCCATCAAATCACATTTACCCTTCGACGTAAACCCATGACCTCTTGCCCTACAGCATCCTTTAATAATGCCCCACTTATTCCTGTCGAACAGATCCATTACTTAGGCCTACATCTCGACAAACGACTGAAATGGAATCCTCATACAAGACTAAAAAGACAAGAAACTGCTCGTCGATTCCGGCTATTTACTAGACAAACGGTCTAAATTGCCAATCCATTACAAAGGACTGATCTACATGACTAAGGCCTATTTGGGCATACGGAGTTGAGCTTTGGGGCTCCACTAAACCATCAAATTCCTCTAGAATCCAATCCTTACAGTCCAAAATCCTTCGTGAAATCCTTAATGCTCCTTACTTTGTCACAAATCATGTCATCCATCAGGACCTCAATGTTCCATATGTTGCCGATTTGGCCAAAACCAGATACCGTTCCTTCCATTGTAAACTTCTCAACCACCCAAATCCACTTCTTTCTAACCTGGCTTCTCCTTCATTAACTAATAATCCTCCTAAGCGTCTGAAAAGAAGATGGCCTCGAGATCTT
>NW_027108851.1:3710-4068 GCF_000696795.3 Halyomorpha halys | reverse complement strand
AATTATTTATTGTAGTCAGTAAAAGGAAATAAAATAAACGTTTTTCACAAAATATGTTCACTCCCGCACAGAATATGTTTGGAGGCGTGAATGGGAGTTAAGAAACACGGTTAGATGGCTAAGGTAGAAAGAGACGGTAGTGAGTAACCCCTTAGATTGTTCTAGGCCACCAGCCAGACGCTCAGTCACTTGATTTGGTTCTGACAACATAGCTTGCCTGTATTTATACGTCGATCGATCTAATTTTCTTTCTCATGAGATATGTTTTGAGCAAGTTGCAATAAACAAGTTTTCCATAAATTGCAAAAAAGTTTCATCTTTAGTTTTAGATGGAATATTTTAACTTTGATCTATATGA
>NW_027108851.1:0-1383 GCF_000696795.3 Halyomorpha halys | reverse complement strand
AAAAAAGTTTTTAATCATTCGTTTCATGTTTGTGTGTTTTACTTTTTTAGTTGTCCAGCTATTATTGGATACATACAAAAATGTTTTAAAACTCACAACTTATGCAACATTCCTGCTTAGGCTTATGTGGTAAATTCTTGTTATGGTTGGATACAACATTCAGTAAGCTTGCATCTCAGTGTCAGTGATTAGACCATTATGAAAGGTAAACTTAATATAACAAAAGAGAATAATTAATGGACAAATAAGGAATAAAGCTGGTAGCCAAAGATGTACAACCTTGCAGTAAAGCTAACCAAAAAATTAAAAATGTAAAGAAAGAGGAATAATGACTATGCAAAAAGAAGTTTTGTTTTATCACAGAACAGCTCGATTCGGCTCAAATACTTTAGAAGGATTTTAAACTTTCGAGCAGTCTAAACGAGATGGTTTGTACTGAACTGTCTAATAGAGTATTTAGAGTTTTAAAAGGTCAAATACTCCGCTTTGATCAAGTGTAACAATTTCGGAAAATTTGCAACTAAGAACTTCCCTCACGTTTCAAAAAGCTGGTTCGGAGAAATGAAGGCTTTTCTGAAAGGTTTTAATAAGAACAATGGAATATAGAGAACTGTTATGACAAGAATAAGTGATAGAAACTTTTTTGCCGGAATCTAAATTTTTCAAAATTTTACTTATAGCAGAGAGAATGGAAAAAAAATGGTAAAAAAACATTAAATATATTTTCAGGAGTAACTCAACGACAAAAACTAGAATAAAACATTAACGCAATCTTAAATTTTTTGAACTGCCGACCATTCTTCCGATCTCTGATATGTAAAATCCTACAAACATTTTAAGCATATTTTTAATATTTGTTTTCAATTTTAGGTAAACATTTGGACAAGCGATTAACCTGGAATCCTCACACCAGACTGAGAAGACAGGAAACTGCACGTCGATTTCGATTATTACAGCATTTACTAGACAAACGGTACAAACTTCCAACACATTCAAAAGACTGATCTACATGACTGTATAAGGGCAATCTGGACATATGGAGTTGAGCTTTGGTGCTCCACTAAACCTTCGAATTCCTCTCGTATTCAATCCTTACAATCCAAAATCCTTCGTAAAATCCTGAATGCTCCTCACTTTGTCACAAATAAAATCATACATAAAGACCTTAGTGTTCCCTAGGTAACCGATCTAGCCCGAACCAGATATCACTCCATCCATTATAAACTCTCTAACCACTCAAACCCCTTAGTTTCTAATCTTGCATCCTCCGAGGCGCCTGAAAAGAAAATGGCCACGAGACCAGCTAATGTAAAATGTCATTAGAGTGCTACCAATGGGTAGTTTCTCTACACGCCTGTAACACTCCAATTTAACTTAGATCAG
>NW_027108850.1:3364-3903 GCF_000696795.3 Halyomorpha halys | reverse complement strand
GAGAACCTTGTAAGACAGACACGCACTATAAACAATAACATTAACATTTATAAATTTTCCAATTCAGTGGACAAGGCCTAAACAATTTTCCAATAGGTTTCAGCGGAAAGAGCCTGTCCTGCTTCAAGGGTAGGGCTCAAATGGCTGTAGGACACCTCATCGCCTGAATTTTCTCCAAACTAGCACAGAACACGCAAACCTAATTTGAGGAACTTCACCGAACATTAATTCCTGTATCCGCATTTAGTGACTGCAATTTAAGTTTTACTATCATCAGAAACCTACGAGGTCACGTCTAACAGTACAGTATTTTTAACAATATCTCTAGCTTAATATATATTAAAAAAAGAAATGTTTATACATTTTTTTTTAATAATTTATTTATTGTCATTTACAACTGTATACACATATATACAACAAGTAAATTTGCTGTAGATGACATAATGACATGATACAAACATGTGGAGAATCTACCCACTGATAGAACTCCAATAACATTTCTAGAGAAGATCTCGAGGCCATCTTCTTTTCAGACGCCT
>NW_027108850.1:0-1459 GCF_000696795.3 Halyomorpha halys | reverse complement strand
TAATATATTTCATTATTACCACTAAAGAAATTTTATATTAAAAACGAAGCACATTAGACAAAAGTTTTAATTTATGAATACAGTATTGGTATATAATATCAATTGATTACATAAAACAGTTCTGTGTTACAATGAAAAACCGTTAAATTTGAAATTAAAAAATATATCATTCATTTTTTTAAAATATGTTACTTGGTTTATTTATAAATACCAGGAATAATTTGGAGTAAAAGAGAATAGGGTGGAATTGAATCAGTGAGAATAATGAGTCCAATAAAATAAGAATAAAAATATAAGCCTAGTAATTTATTTTTTTAACTTTTTGTCCATTTTAAGTTATTTTTAATTTCAAGAAAGTTATGAGACCTGAAAGTATAATATTTGATTATTAATCAACGCTTAAAACATACAGATAACGATTCACAGTATAACAACAACTTAGACTGCTAATATCTCTAAAAGGTGATATAAAGCAGTGTACTGCCGTCATACCCACCGATTTAATTGAATATAATTTTTTAATGCTAGTAATAAGTTAAATTAAATACATAAGCTTTAATTTAAACAGAGACATCATAAATAATATAAATAAAAATTAATTATGAAAATACTTGATGCCTGACGTCAGATATCCTCCAACTGTTGTATCAACGTTGCTTGATTTTTCCAATCCATCTTCCATATGATCTTATAGTGGAATTATAGTAGACACTTGGAACATAATTTAGTTAATGCCATCTATTTAATTTTTTAGATTATTACATCCAATGTTGTTTCTATTCATTGTTGAACAAATTCACTTCAATATAAAAAACACATAATCAACCTAACAATTGCAATTAAAAGTTGCATTTGTGTAGTATTTATTGGTCTTCCATTTGGAATAAATATGGGACTTAAAAACACTAACAAATATAGGTGTTCTCTAATCAAAAGTATAAGAAGGACTAACTTAGTTCCTGTTCTAGGCCAATAATAATGCCTTATATGGATGGCTGCCTATATAAATTAACAATTGGTTTTTTAATTTGTAAATTTCACTAATCGAATTATGCTCAAAATTAAAAATTATTAATAGTTTATATATATACAATCTTATTCCAATCAAATTTACAAATGTAGACATTACATTTTATTGGTAAATGCATTTCGAGTTTAGGCAGTTGACTCGTCCTATCTGTGGAGTTTGAGCAATTTACGATCATTAAATTTAAATATTATAAAAATAATTTTAACAATTAAAATCATAAAATAATAAAACCAAGTTTGAAAGGATTTTGGAATGCTATTTATCTATTAAATGTATATTAATATATAAAATAATTCAATTTTTAATTTAATAAATAAATTACTAATAAACTGTACTTAATTATTATGTTGATCCTTTCAACTCTTATTCACTAGAACACATTTAATAATGGCACAAATATAATAATGTCACTCTTCTAATAAATTTATT
>NW_027108849.1:0-5183 GCF_000696795.3 Halyomorpha halys | reverse complement strand
ATATATAGCAGTGGCAATTTACTGCCTACAGATGTAATAGTGAACTCTATAACAGACAAAAGATAAGTCCACTTGTCCAAGAGCCGTTTTACTGTGACTTGTTTCCCTTTAGAAGAAAAATAAATATTGACTTTGCTTTGGATGTCCAATTCGCATGAGCTAGCAGACAGAGATGGGTCTGGTATGTAAAGCATTCTTTTCATTCAGTCCGTTTCCCTCTAAATTACAGGGTTTCCCCTATCTATTGCACTCATTAGCCTCATCAAACATTTTATATAATATCTCAACTTAAGGAATTTCTTAAACAGATATTTTTACTTCCCTAGAGAGCACAAAAAGTTAATCTTAAACTAATATCTGTGATTTCCTTATTTTTTACTGGGTTGTTACCTTCTTCCATTGGAGGAACGATATATAAATTATATAAGTAATATAAAAATAAATAAATTTATATTTTTCTTATAACTAAACCATTATTATATTCATCGGTTCTTACCATATATTATAGAAATGAGTATTACTAGCCCAAATAAAAAGATAAAATCGGAAAACACGAGAAAATAAATATCTATATAGCCCAGAACAGGTGGTGTTGCGAAAAATACGATCCTCACCTGGAATCCATTTCCTATTTCTGCTTTGTCTCTCTTTTCAATATAGCCTGGCACAATACGTTTACATTTAGTCTTCTTTACAGAATATAATTTTTTATAGGGCTGTATAAAAAAAATATAAATAAATTAAAAGTTAACAGTTTACTGACTGTATACTCGACTGCACCAATTGTGATATTATATCGCATACATCATCAGTGTTAAATAAAAAGTCACTTAGTATTTTCGAATTTTTTGTTGGATATTTTTTACAAGAAAAGTCGTCGATACGAATATGTTTAACTTTTGAAAACAACAAGGAATGCTTCAGATTCTCAAAAATATTGCAGGTTTTTTACCCATAAACAATTTATCAGAGAAAATCTATAAACACTAGTCAACTAATAGTTGTTGCATTCGCCTTTTTTACGTAGCATTGACCACATTAAAAGAATAATGTAGGAGTGTTGTTTACTCTTAGAGGATTATAATTGTTATATATATAACCTTAACCACTCACGTGATCATTAGGCCACGCCCTCTTTTAAGTCACGTGGCTCACAGGGGCTGAGTGTGCCCGGCCGCCATTTTGTATTTATGTGCTTGAGAGGCTTATTAGTTTTGGAAGAGGCTGAGTGTACCCGGGCACCATTTTCTTTTTTGAATCATCATTTTATTATGAGGGGTCTCGCAACCTTCTTTTCGTTCTTTACCATTTTATTGCGATTCCTGACAGAAACAAACTTAGAGATAAATAGATCTGTTACTAATTAGGACTTTTTATTCTCTCTTATCTTTTAATAATTTCTACTTTTACCCTTACTATATATATATATAATTTGTATCTTGTTTTCATGATTATTTTATTTTTTATTTTATACTTATAAACAAACTTATGTTGTAATGTTGAAACAAGAAACAAAAAGGGTTTATAGTTTTTTCTCCTTTAAATTTTTAAATCATTAGGCCATTTGTTAAATATATTTATTCAATTACAAAAGTTTTATGTTGCATTACTAGTTATTTTATAATGTACAAACCAACAGATGAATAAAGGCTGTTATTTATTACTGTTCTGTTTAGTATTTAACTTTTTTAGATATATACAAATAATAATAAAGTTTCGTAATCCTCTCATTTTTATCGAATCCACTAGGGTGTAGAGAAGCTATGAAATAAATCCACAAATAAAAAAATACTTTATTCATATTTCACGCTTTCCCAACTCGTCGGCAAACATGGAAGGCTTGCTATATTTATATAGGTATATTTGCATAACATTATTCAATAATTGTAAATATACGTTGAACGCCTTGTTTAATGGGAATAATATTTTCTGAAAAAAGTCTGTGTTTGCGTTAAAACTACAATTTGCTCCTACAACAAACAACTATACAAAAAAGAATTATTTATTTCAGGAATACATGTATGCCCGTTTTATTGTACAACATTAAAGCAAATAGATCATAATAAATCAGCGATATTTTTATTTATTTCGTTTATTTTGTTATTATTTTATTTTACTTCCTCATAAGACATCTCAATTTATTTCTCTGGACTTTCTCTTTAAATAAATTCTTAGAGTAAAAAGTTACAAATTTTATTTCATTACTTACATATAATTATGTAATATAATATAATTTTCATATGTTATTCAATTCATCATATGTATTTGGTCATGCACTTATCATGGCTATGAAACAGGCCCGTATAATCCAGATTTAATGAGGACTAAATCGTGGGGTGGGGAACATCTAGTGTAGTATAATTGAGCTCTCATTGTTCAAGATAACCTTTAATCCACATAAATAAATTATAAGAATAAATCATTGGGTTTAATATGACATATAAATTTCACTTAATCCTCTCTGATTCTGCTTCTAAATGATCTATCATAAATCATATAATTCATTTTATTTAATTGAAAAAAGTAAGATATATCACATTAGATTGCATACAAGTCATGTAAATAAGTTAAAACGATTTTATTTACCATAAGTAAATATTTTTTAAGTTAATATACTTATTAGTAAACAAAAGTTAGTTTGGAAACGAAGTCCCATGCAGCGAAGTTACCGTTGGTAAATTTCTTTCCAGTAGTACAATGTTTGCTAAAACTCATTTTTATGTTGTTTTGTTTTGTTTATGATTAATTTTTCTTTTGTAAGTTTTAATTGAAAATATCAAAGAAATAACTGAATTAAAAAAAAAACGCATTCATCAGTGAAAGTAATAAAAACAACGATAAATAAATTTTTTACAAAACACATTTAAAAGCATTTTTTTTTTTCATTTGCGGAAAGTACTTGACTTAAAATATTTTCTTATATTGTAAAATGATTATTTTACTATACACATTTACTACACTACATTATGTGAAGTTACTTCCTGGAAACCTCCCGGAAGACCGATGGTAGGATTGTAAGATACTTTCCGTTTTCCTCCTAACTTCCTTTGTCCCTGGCCTCCCAGAACAATCTCTTTTGAAAAAACTGGCTTCGGATCAATTCTGGAAATATCTTTTCTTCTCCCATTCTTTCCATTTTCGTAAATTCGTTTGATTTTCACCTCTTCTTCGAATTTATATCTGCAACCTGTAATAACTTCGAATGGCGTAGTTCCGTAACCTTTTTACTTGCCTTCTTTGTGCCAATTTGAGTATTCTTCACTATTGTAAGATTGAATATGTTTTTTACTATCCTTTTTCAAAGTTAAATATTTTTTGATGAATATATGTGAATATTTTCTTGATAATTTTACTTAGTTTAGATTGAAATGAAGTATTTGGAAAATATTTTGGTATAACATCAGTTCATCAACTTTTATAGAAAATTATCGTTTTAGAATGAAATTCTCCATTTCTTTTATTACTAGATATATTTTAGATAATAATTACAAGAAAAGTAGTGTCATTATATTTCAAATACCCAGAGGCTTGAACTTCAATGACTTAAATTTTCATAATATTTAGTGTATTACATTGACCAATTAAACACAAAAAAATTTTATACTCTTCGACGTCTGTAGAGGTCCTTAATGCTTTCATCATTGAGTAGGTGAAGCTTACGCTTATCTAAGTGTTCGGATTTTCCTTATTAATATTCCTTTTCCACAGTGCCAAGCATTTGGCTCTTAACAAGAAGTGGCCACTGCCACATTGCATCATTCGTAGGACTCTCACATCCATTACTGGTAGTCCAACATAGAAGGTCTGAATCCCGGTTTAATCCAAGTGGACTGATGTTCCTTTCTATGCTGGAAGAAAGTGTTTTATACTTTTAAGTCAAATTCCTCGCAGATATCACGGAGTCTGAGGGTGTTATCATTTACTTCCTACTCTCCGCATGTACTCAAGACCGGATTTCCTTCCCGACTCGAGCATTCATATCCCCCACTATAAACACTTGTGCCTGATCTCCTCTAGATTAGAAAAGGTCCTTTTAGGTGGCCAATCTATTGTTATCCGGGCCGTTGATCCCTATAGTACAAGAGCCCAAGAGGAGAAAAAAGGCAGTTATCTCACCCCAGTTTTTGATTACATTAATAAAATCTATGTGTAATAACTAGCCAAAATTGATGAGTGTGCCAAGTATGGGTAGGAGGAATAAAAAATGGCGGCTGTTTCAAAGCGATAAAAAAAACTAAGTTTTCATTCTGAGCTATATATCTTAAAAAATAGGAACAACACAAGAAACATAAGAGAACGTCATTTAAAGAAGAGTAAATTTTCTAAAAATAGATTTATTTACATTAAACAGTTTTCGAGATATCTTTTTAAAATGCAACATTTTATAAATATTTTGTATGGGACGTACTAAAGATCAGTATTTAGTGAACTTATTTTGAAAAATGAAATTTACATGAAATTTGCTAAAATAAATTGATTTATAGTTGTTCAGACAAATTTTCATTTGCCAAATTTATATTCATATGTGAATATCATAAAAAACAAATACCACTACGAAGATAAGTGTCTTAAACTACTTTATAGTAAGTTAAATTCCCTTTATTTTGAGTGCTAGCAGACATATGTGCGTCTTATGGGTCGAGAGATATATATTTTCAAAAATCCAACATTTTGTAGGAAAAACTAGAAATTAATATTTTGTGAGTTTATTTGTCAAATATCATAAAAACTAACTCTCCTACAAAGATAAACACAATTAACTATTTTGTAGAAAATTTAACTAGCTTTAATTTGAGCGCTGGCAGACATCAGTACGTCCAATGGTTTCTGAAATAAAGTTTTTCATAAATCTAATTTATTGTCAGAACAACTATAAATCAATTTATTTTTGCAAATATCATGAAAACTACTCTTCCTACGAAGGTAAAGGTCATAAACTTCTTTATAGTCCATTAAACTAGCTTTAATTTGAGTGCTAATTGACATATGTTCGTCACATAGTTCCTGAGATATAGATTTCTCAAAATAAATTAACTAACTACTAATCTTTGAGTAGATTTTTAAGAAATTTTGCTTTTTAAAAAGCTGTCCATAAAGACCTAAATGTTCCTTATGTAACCGATCTAGCCCGAACCCGATATTATTCCTTCCATAATAAACTCCCTAACCACCCAAACCCACTC
>NW_027108848.1:0-3591 GCF_000696795.3 Halyomorpha halys | reverse complement strand
TTCTCTGTGGATGCAACGGGTTCCACTAGTTTCTCTGCTGACACTACAGACTCCACTGATTTTTCAGCAGATACTACGGGTTCTAGTGGCTTCTCGGCCGATACTACAGTTTCTACTGGTTTCTCAACAGATGCTAAGGGTTCAACTGGTTTTTCTGCACCTGCTGGAGGTTCTGCTGGCTTTTGAGCAGGAACTACAGACTCTGCTGGCTTCTCTGCAGGTACCGCGTCTACAACTGTTTCTGAAACAGGTTCTATTATTTTTTCTGAAACTGTTTCGGGTGCAGAAGGCTGATTTGCTATACCCGCAGATGTTGCTGCAGGTGCAGCAGGGGCTGAGAGGGTCTGTGCTGTGATTCCAACACATTCACATATCCTCTTCCAAATATTGTCAAAAGAATCCCTTCCTAAGTAGTCAACATCTCCAGCTTCCCATGCTTCTCTTCTCCAATCATCTGGTTCTCCACGTGCCAATACTCCGGGCACTCCAGCCTGAAAACAGTAATTTATTTTATATTAATAATTTTTATAGCACCATATTTTTATATAAGAAATATAACATAAAACCACTGTGATTAATTAATATCCAGTGGACTAAAAGGACCATAATCATGAAATTATAGGTGATAATTATTTATTAAAAATACAATAACGATTTAGATTTAATGATTAAAATGATAAATATAAAGTAATATTATAATTTCTTATAATCATAATCTCGTTCTTAATCATTTTCTAACCATTACGTGGAAAATCATTGATTAAAATATAATTACAGCGCCACAACAAAACGTGTTATCTGGTCAAAGCGAACTTATGAAAATAGGTCAAACCGAAGTTACATGTAGATATTAAACTAACTTGATATACAACGATTAGTTTCAGTGATACTTACATTATCCTGATTTTGATTTCCATCACAAGTCGTCCTGTGAGAGTTCTGCTGTATCATGTTATTTGTTATTAAGTCATTGTCATCATGCTTGTCATGGGTGTTGTCAGTTCGATTGGATTGTGGTGCTTTCGTACCTACTGTTCCAAATCCAACGCGTGAAATTGAACAGTTACTTCCTACATCATTATCAATTTTGGATTTTTCCTGCCCAGTAACTATATTTAAACAATTTATCTGGTGTTCAAATTGAGGCTTACGGCTTTTGGTAGTAAATATTTTTGTTCCCGGTGATTTATGGAGTATTTTCTCACTACTAAGAGTTTTAGGACTTGGATTAGCAACAGTTGTCGACCTGTCAATCTCAGAATTTCTACTCTTATAAGCAGATTTAGAAGAAATCGAAAGATTTTTTGATGGTCTACTTTCGTGTAGTTTATCGGATCTAATTATTTTATGATCAATTTTCGTTGGCGTATCCCTTTTGTCTATTTTCTTTTTTACTTCGTTGTATTTCGTGTGTGATGTTGGGACACTTTGCTTAGGCGTGTCCATTACATTTATTATTGGTGTCTCAGGTTTTGAAAGAGATTGCTTGAAGCTAAAATGTGTAGGATTGTTTTCCATTCTTGGATACATTTTTATCTCATGGTTCCAATTTGCGTTTATTGGAATATGTTGATGATCGATATTTTTTCTAGTGTTCATAGGTTTTCCAACATTTTTCTTTCCAGTATTATTTATATTACTGGTTTTCTTTTCTGTTTGAGCATCGAAACTTTTATCTTCCTTACTATCGAAGGAATGAGCTTTGTATTCAGAATCTGGTATAGTATAATTTATGTAGCTCCTCGCTACTTCAGAATGTACATTGCTCCTAACTGTTCTACTATTTTCCTCGTCATAATTATGGTGTTCATATCTAATGTTTTCTATATGAGTCGGAGTTGTCAAATAAGTCGTTTCTTGTACTACCGGTTCTGTATTACTCTGAAATGAATTGAAAACTTTTGGTGGTGGTGGTAGTGTTACAAATTGATTACTTAAATGTTCCTCTCTCATCGGATTGATCTGAGGATGTCTGTCAGGTATCTGATAATACGGGATTGTATGTTGGACGTGTTTCCGGTTGCCTTCGTTTTCATCCTCTTTGGTCGAATAGATCTGAGGTTGTCTGTCAGAAATCTCATTATACGGGATTGTGTGCTGGGCGTGTTTCCGGTTTCCTTCATTTTCATATCTAACGAAATCCCATGGATCTTTGAATCTGTAGCTCGGAAGAAGAATTGAGGTTGTGCTGCTCCCTGTTAATGGTCTAGTAACAATCTGCAGCAAAGCAATGTATAGTAAAACATTCTGTTAATTAAAATCTCCTCTTAGAATGGCAACTTCAATTCATTTTACCCTGCTTAAGAGTTGTCCAGAAAAATAAATATTTAACAAACTCTTACTATTCGTATTCAGTATCAAATATTTCCTGAATTTAACGAAACACTGCTGTGTTCGTTAATTTAACTTATTTGTATTAAATGCTAGGCCCAGTTCTTATTCCAGAAAATAATCCTCATCAATTTTTTTTTGTATATACTTCTTCCACTGAGTTTAACATTTTTTTCTAATGGCAGTCTATAGTAAAAACATACCATTGTTTGGAGGAAATACTTTCAGCGCTATTGGATAGAATTCTCGCAGATCTCTGACAGCTGGTCAAAAACATATTTTGGAACGCTCCCATTTAGCAATTTTACTTTAGAATCATTGATAATATTAATCAGATCAAAATGTCTCACGAGGTGTATCCCCAACTGTATTTTTGTGCAGATGTTTTGTTCGTTGACAATAACTGGGCAATATCATGGATGTTTTTATATTCCCTTGTAGTCTTGGGTATTGATAATTTGAATTTATTTTTAGTATTTACAATAAACCATTTCATTGTTTTTTGACTAAGGAAAAGTAGTTATTTTCTGTTTCCGTATACATTTTCTTTTTTTCATCAGACCTGATTAGATATTTTTCCTTCACTTCATTTGTATAAACATAGACGTAGGTGTTGATACATCGTCTCTAATATGCGATAATAAATAAAAATGAATCTCAATAAGTTGACCAACAACGTGAACGGCCAAAGGGGGGCAATTGAAGATCCCATTCCCGACAATAATTCAGTCAAATGAGGATGAAAAACTGCTAACAGGGGAAATTTCTGGTTCCTCCGTAGTTTTTTTGGATCGCTGTACACGAATTTGTGATTTCTTGACAGATATTTTTCTGACAACCATGTTGTGTTTTGTTTTTTTACAAAAAGATTTAAACTATTGCATTTTTTTTTTTTTTTTTTGTTTCAAACCTATATATGGAATTTTTTTTTTCCATAAAATCTTCCATTATAACATTATAGTTAACAAATCTGTATTAATTTTTTATCGGTAAGATTTTTCACTACGATCAACCAATAAGTCCTTACAGTGCGAATAAGAAAAAAAATATATATCAAAATTTTTAGTATTATTGCAAAAAGGAGAAGATTCGGGTTTAAATTTAATTAAATATACATGCCTTTAGTTTCATCTTAAAAGTCTTCTAAGCTCACATAGTAATGCTTATTTAGTGCGTGTTCGTGTGAAACGATAAAGATATATATGTAACGATAATTACGTTCTTTATTCTTCAATAGAACAATATTTACACTTCATATAT
>NW_027108847.1:0-4337 GCF_000696795.3 Halyomorpha halys | reverse complement strand
ATATAATAATTAATAAATAATAATTATAAAAACACTATTTAAAACAATAGATTTTTTCTAAATAATTACAAAATATTTACGAAAAGACACTGAATCAAGGAGGCGAAAATTTAACTAGATTTGAGAATAGAATAGCTAAGACCCTCAACTGAACTCTGACTCCTAATCCTTCACATCGAATATAAATTGCAAATTTGGGAGTCAAGCACTTGGCTACACAAGGGTTGAGCTCATTGCTCATGCCAGGCAAACCGTCCAGCTACAGGGTTAATCAAAATATTAAAAATGAGGCTATATTTTTAACGAGAGTTGAATTAATCAATAACGACTTTAGCAATGTAATGAGATGAATTGCTAATGATTTATTAAAAAAGAATTTTAAACACTGATTATAATCATCAATAATTAACTAATAATTATTTATAACAACAATTTTGTCAATATTGAAGAGTTAGTTTAGTTTATGCACACGTACAATACATATGAAAAACCTCTTATTCTCGAAACTGTTACTGGTACATGTATATATTTATTCATAAATTATTAAAAATTGTATACCAATTTTTAATTATTCGAGGCTAATTAGGTTCTGTTGATTCAATTATTTCTTTAACGTCATATTTAACACACTTCAAAGAAATTAAAAAAATGTTTATATATAAGGAGATGGTCAGGGTTGCGGTCAAAAGAGAAACAAAAATAGTTTACAACTATTTATTTTCCGACGTTTCACCGCACTTTCCAGGGCTTCATCAGGGCTAAAAAGATACAAAAAAAAACTGAGAATATCACAACAATAAGATACAATAAGGCAATTTAAGCTAGGATAAATATTGTGTAAAAATAAAGTGATAAGAAATTACAAATAAATAAAAGGAAGGAAGACGTAAAATTACCTTTGAACAGGTAGGTGGTCCTGACTTGTTCTTTGCTCATTTATTATCATTTTAAAATCATTATTATTTATAATTATTCTTTCAAGACATTTATTAATTTTTTTTATGTTCGTCTCCTGCACTTTTTCAACTGTATATTTTATTTTATACGTTTTTTTCAAAATTATTTACTCTTGCCATTGTTACTTAATTTTTATTCTTATCATTGTTTATTCAATTTTATTTTATATTGATACTATTTTACGTCGTCCTTCCTTTTATTTCTATGTAATTTCTTATCACTGTATTTTTCTTTTTAGCCTTGATGAAGCCCTGCAAATTGGGGCGAAACGTCGGAAAATAAATAGTTGTAAACTATTTTTGTTTCTCTTTTGACCGCAACCCTGACCATCTTCTTGTTTATAAATTTTTACGGTCAACCATATATACATATATATATTAAAAATGTTTAGTTGTGTTAATGAATTTATATTAAACAAGATAGGATGAGAAGGTTCGGCCAAGAATGAGAACTGACAAAAATGTTATACTTATTTTAATATATATCGACGTTTCTCCTTTAATTCTAGGCCATCATCAAAGATGAATAGAATACATATAGAAAGCAATAAAAAAAAACATAAAAGTTTAAAGCAAAGAAGAATAAATATACGTTTAAAGTTATAACTTATTTTGCTTAACTCTGAAAAATAACGGTACACACCAAAGAAATTATTACTAAACTTCCTTACATAAAGTCAGTGATATCTCAACTATTGTTTATCTTAATGTTTATATTATAAATATGAAAAACCAATTAGCGGTTTCAGCCCTTTCACTACCAGTGATGAGCCAAATAACGTCTTTGGAGCAGTGTTATCCCTTAAGGAGCAAAGTAACCCTCTTCAAGTTTTTAAATATTAATAACTTTATTTGTTGATAAAAAAATTGTTGGTTTACTTCGAAAATAACGTTCATATATACTCAAAATGGTTATCCTATAAGTAAATAACTTATTTAATCCAGTCTGAGATTAATTCCGTTAGACCACCAACAAATATTGCCATCCCTCTCAAGCTGTATTCGTACAAGGCCCTTTCTGACTTGATTATACTTGTTAAATTTAATACACTCCATATTTACAACTTTTATTATAAAAATTGTTTTAAATTGATTTAAAGATTTTTAAGAACGGTGGAACAAACTAATTAGAAACATTTTTAATTGAAATTTTTTTTTACCTAGTTTTTGGCCTCAAGAGACTCGAAATCTGAAATTATTAATTTAAAAAAATGCTTTATTAACTTGTTTTTTAGTCAAGGTAATATCAGGTTCTTTCATATGAAGCCACTCTGTGTGAACATATCTAAATCTTACAGGACAAATATACTAACAGTTTTTTAACTATTTAGAATAGCCATTTCTCTCCGAATAAACGTATATTTATTGTTTCTTCTTCTTTAAGAATATAACACCCCTCAAAATTGGTTGAGGACAGAATAACCTAAAACCCAGGGTAAAGAAAAAATAGTTCTGTACCTGGAAGTACATGAACCTACATTATAAAGAACCTAAGATAAGCACAGTGCGAAAAAGTGTTTCTCTCTTAGAAAAAGTGACAAGTAGATGCACATCTAAAGAAAATTTAGATAAAATTATCACTAAAAGAAATATAATTTCAGATTTGAAATAATACATTTAAAAAAAAAAAATAAAGACAATTCCTTTAATAAATGATAAGGATTATATGATGATTTAAGGTGATTATATAAAAATATATTAATATTTGGCTTTTCTGATTTCATATAATAATTATTATAATCTTCAATAAGATCTATATTTTTTCTAACATACTATAGATTAGACCATATGATAAAAAGTGACATTTTAACCTTAGATAAAAGTTAATTAATGAAGAATAATGTTATTATTCCTTATTAAATAAATCAGATGGTATCCTTGTTTAATCTCAACACTCTTTATTATAAGTCCAAAGTTTCGGCCAATTCGGCCATCCTCAAGGACAATCTAAACATTTAACATATTATTATACATTTGTAACAATTACAACAACAACATTATTACTAATAATTTAACATACCTTCAAATATAAATTCTCACCTCACATCAAAATTAAAATTTTTTTTGCAATGTTAAAATTTGTAAATTTTTGTTACTATTTACAATTAATTTTAATAATTGCAATAAATACAAATTGAGACCAAAATTAAATTAATAACAAGCCTGACATGAGTGTATGGAAAGTTATAGATAGTTTGTTTATATGTTATAGTTTGCTTATTAATAATTAATATGATTCTCTATTAATTGACTTTTTAAGAATTTATATTTGAAGGTATGTTATATTATTAGTAATAATGTAGTTGTTATAATTGTTACAAACGAATGTATAATTAGCTGTTAATTGTTTAGATTGTCCATGAGTATGGCCTAATGGGCCGAAACGTTGGACTATTGATATAGTAATGAGTGTTGAGACTAAAAAAGGATACCATTTGATTTATTTAATAAATAAATTCAAATCTTAAGAAATTGAAAAAAATATATTTTAAGTTATTCTTCTTCTTTTTGTTTTAAGTATGAAACTCCCATCATGTAAAAAAAACATGATTATGGGGCTAATTCATCTCCGAGGTAAGGATTACAGGAAGTGTAAGGATTACAGGAATAAATATATATTTCATATTACTGTAAATTTCACAGATATCAAGAGTAGATTTTCCCACCTAGTGTAGGTATGAATGTCCTTTCCCGAGTAAAACTGAGCTCAACTGATAAAATCTCATATCACAGTGCAATTTGTATTCTGTATCAGGTTCTCTAGTCTTCACTATATGATCTTCACCGCTTGTAGCAAAGTATAAACCGTTACTGTCTTATAGGAATTCTTCGTAAAGTAAGCATATAACTTTTTTTTTAAAGCTTATAAGTTGTAAACTAAATGGCTCGCTGGAACGTATATATTGTAATATATTTATTTATAAAAATTGATCAATTCAAACAATCAACAATACATAGAAAATATATTTAAAAATCTGTCTATCGAAGCCTGTGCGTAATTTTAACAAAATAAATAATAAAACTTTAAAAAAGATAAAATAAAAAAATAATTTATATACCAAAAAAATCAACTAGTCAGTAATTTAAAACAATAGCTTATTTTTGTTTAAAAAATATAATATGCAACTTGTAACAAACTGTGGTATGGCATTGATACCTCACATTTTCATCAAATGAACTCTTTCCAGTGTAGCTCGTCGTACGTAGTTGCTGAGCGCTTTTAATAAACTGAAAACCAGCTTTTCTGGAGACCAGCTCCACTGCCAAAAATAGTTTATTCTAATTGTACTATACTTGTGACAAGTACCCAAGAAGTGAATGGCATTTCTTTTTCTTCAGAATTGCATACCGAGATCAAAATTATCATCATTATTATATATA
>NW_027108846.1:0-1204 GCF_000696795.3 Halyomorpha halys | reverse complement strand
TACTTCAAACATTAATTTAAATTAGAAGGTCCCGTGGCCATCTTCTTTTCAGACGCCTCGGAGGATTATCAGAGATTGTTAAGGATGAAAGATTATGAATTAATGGGTTAGGATGGTTAAGGAGTTTGGAATGAAAAGACGCATATCTGTTTTGTGTCAAATCTGCAACGAATGGGATGTTAAGGTCTTGGGAATGAGTTTATTTGTGACGTCTTCTTACAAATAAAAATACATTTACCATATTTCAGCGTTATCCAGAAAAATGTTAAAGGAATCCTTCATCAATATTGGTAAAAAAAAAACCTTAAACTTATAAATCATAAAATTATTTTTTCTTATTAATAAATGCTGACAATTGCTCAAACATGAGTACCTATTTAAGGGGAGGTTGTCCCTAAACTATCTAGAATTATTTAGTAAAAATTATTCCGTGTATCTAAATAAACAGATTTGAATATATTTTATTTTGCTATAAACATTTTATATTAACAACTAAACTATCACTAGAAAATAGAAAAAGGGGGCAGCGGTAGCAGCGTGGCAACGCGCCTGTCTACCAACCCTGAGGTTGCGAGTTCGATCCTGGCCCCATCCGGGATTTTTACAAGCACAAAATTATACAAAACTCACTCACAGCCCCATCTTAAATAGCCAATGGGTGGCACTTACAAAAAATAGGCGTGGGAGTGACGAACCTACCCTACGAAAAAACTATGTTAAGAAACGCCCAATGTATTTCCCAATTCATCGCACGAGGACTTAGTCTGACCAAGTCTGTCACCCAATAATAATAATAAACATTTTATATTAACAACTAAACTACGACTAGAAAATACAGAACATCTAATGTAGCAGAAAGTTACAGTTCAGTGACAAAAAAAAAATGTATCGAATATTATATTAAATTTTATTACATTTACTAGACAAACGGTCTAAATTGCCAATCCATTACAAAATCTACATGACAATTATAAGGCCTATCTGGACATACGGAGTTGAGCTTTGGGGCTCCACTAAACCATCAAATTCCTCCAAAATCCTTACAATCCAAAATCCTTCGTAAAATCCTAAATGCTCCCTACTACTTTGTCACAAATATTAATGTCATTCATAAAGACCTAAATGTTCCATTTGTAACCGATCTAGCCCGAACCAGATATCAATCCTTCCATTACAAACTCCCTAACCACTCAAACCCATTAGT
>NW_027108845.1:0-1661 GCF_000696795.3 Halyomorpha halys | reverse complement strand
ACACATATGTGCTCGCAGTTAATAATAACCCATTAATTGTATCCCAAAATCTCCAATCCCATATCACAGCCCTCGAAGATTGGTGTCGTAATTGGTCGATTAAGATAAATTCCAACATATCCCATGAAATAACCTTTACCCTTCGTCGTAAACCTACCGACTGCCCTACATTTTCATTTAATTATGCTACTCTTACCTCTGTCGAACAGATCCGCTACCTTGGACTATATTTGGACAAACGATTAACCTGAAATCCTCACACAGGACTGAAAAGACAGGAAACTGCACGTTGATTTCGACTATTTCAGCACTTACTAGACAAACGGTCTAAACTACCAACACATTATAAAAGACTGATCTACATGACTGTAATAAGGATCTCAACCTGGACATATGAAGTTGAGCTTTGGGGCTCCACTAAACCTTCGAATTCCTCTCGTATCCAATCCTTACAATCCGAAATCCTCAATGCTCCTTATTTTGTCACAAATAAAATCATACATAAAGACCTTAATGTTCCCTATGTAACCGATCTAGCCCGAACCAGATATCACTCCTTCCATTATAAACTCCCTAACCACTCAAACCCCCTAGTTTCTAACCTTGCATCCTCTTCCATTCCTCCGAGGCGCCTGAAAAGAAGATGGCCACGAGACCAGCTATGCCATTAGAGCGCTACCAATGGGTAGTTGCTCTACACGCCTGTAACACTCCATTTTAACTAAGATCAAATTTACTGAATGTATTATGTAATATACATTTGTAAATTTCAATAAAGATATTAGAAAAAAAGATTAGTTTAACCTATAATTCAAAAAAATAATTTTTAAAACTATTTGGTGGTGAAGGCTGGGTTTTATGGGTCGGGTTCCTGTTTTTATTTTTGAACAAGCTTTTTAGATTACGGTCGTAGTTCAGCGCGGTTCACTTCCTGATAGCCTGATTATTGTACTGGACTACTGAACTTGCTACTCTGCAATTATTACGCCAAGCAACTGAACCGACCTAGGGGTTCAGTTCCCACAAGAGATATACACACGACCAGGTACATCGAGACGACGTACAATTAAATCCATTGAGGGCTGATTGAGGGTTTGATGGAGGCAGAGCGGGATGTTCACCCCTCCCCCACTACTGTCGCCCCCCCCTAACCCAATTACAGCTCTTACACGCTGTGTAGCTCCTACCATTGTCTGCTCTTCGCTAATCTCGTTAGTGTGGCTCTGTCTGTTTGCCCGGCCCCCGTGTCGTCTCCTTATTTATACAAATGTAATATTGCTCTTTGTAATAATCGATAGTCGACCTCTGTGTACTGAAATCCGAGTATTGTTGGACCAAATACAAACTAAAGCCGTATCCACACCTTTATCATTTCCCTCATATCGAAAATACCGAAAAACTATTAGTAAACAAATAAAGAAACGAACGTCGTTTTTTAAAATTTTATTTATTGAAGTGTATCGACCACTAGGGCCATTTACACTGGATTTACAAAGTAGATTACAATTAATATGTTCACAAAGTTAATATTACAAAGTGAGAAAGTTACAAATTTACAATTTTTAAAAAAAATATTTATTTATTGCTATTTACAACTGTACATTATAATACATTTAGTAAATCTGATCTAAGTTAAATTGGAGTGTTACAGGCGTGTAGAG
>NW_027108844.1:3394-5051 GCF_000696795.3 Halyomorpha halys | reverse complement strand
TTGTATCTTTTTAGCCCTGATGAAGCCCTGCAAAGTGGGGCGAAACGTTGGAAAATAAATAGTTGTAAACTATTTTTGTTTCACTTTTGACCCCATCTTCTTATATATTTAAGTAGTAATTTGTTTTTTTAATTTTGAGTGAATTTGGTGTGTTATGTAAGATCATAGTGAAATGATACAGGCATGTAGAAAAGCTACCCATTAGTAGCACTCTAATAATATTTCTATAAATAAATAATTCAAACTCTATCCATTATAGTCTCAAAACTTTTTATTTCTCTTATACGTCCAACGTTTCGGCCAATCCGGCCATCTTCGGAATACAAGAATACAAGAAATTTAAATCAACACTATGCTGAGATATTAAGTAAGATTAATTTATAAATAATATAGGAAAAATCGTATGTGGATTATTATAGTTGGCCTTGGTAGGATTTTGGCTAATGAAATAAAGAGAAAAATTGACAAAAATGTAGTTATGATAAATAATTTTTAAATGCTTGAACTGAATGGAGAAAGGTTACAAGCATTGTTGTGATAAAAGTTTTAAGGAATAGTGTATGCAGATAAATAAATTGACTTTGTTTTTAATTGATAATTGACTAATTAGGTAATTAAACATATGTGGGATATACTTATTAACAAAAAAATATTTTTACCTAATGTTTTTAATGTTTCATAGATATTGATATTTTTGACCTGGGCAGTATAGCCTGCATGAAGTTTAGAGTTGTTAAATTATATGTTTTCAAAGTGGTATGGAGGTAAGATAAATTATAAATAATAATGTTAAGTATTTTAAATTGTTTGTAGGATCATACATGTAATAGAAACTGTTTTGTAGTAGATTGCCCCTGAAGATGGCCGGATTGGCCGAAACGTTGGACGTATAAGAGAAATAAAAAGTTTTGAGACTATAATGGATAGAGTTTGAATTATTTATTTAAAAAATAACCAGTCTCAAGAAAATATTAATATTATAAATATTTCTATATTAAAACGTCTCGAGGCCATTTTCTTTTCAGGCGCCTTGGAAGATTGTCATGAATAAAATAGGGAAGCGGGGTTAGAAACTAGTGGGTTTGGTTGGTTAGAGAGTTTATAATGGGAGGATTGATATATGATTTTAATTGTGACAAAGTCAGGAGCATTGAGGATTTTAAAAAGGATTTTGGATTGTAAGGATTGGATACGAAAGGAATTTGAAGTTTTAGTGGAGTCCCATATCTCAACTCTGTATGTCCAAATAGTCCTTATTACAGTCATGTAGATCAGTCTTTTGTAATGTGTTGGAAGTTTAGACCGTTTGTTTAGTAAGTGCTGTAATATTTGGAATTGACGTGCAGTTTCCTGCATTTTTAGTCTTGTGAGAGGATTCCAAGTTAGTTGTTTGTCCAGATGTATCCCAAGGTAGCGGATCTGTTCTACAGGTGTAAGAGCAACATCATTAAAAGATACTGTAGAGCCGTCGGTAGGTTTACGACAAAGAGTAAACGAGATTTGATGGGTATTACTGGCATTATTTGTTTTTTTCCTTTACGATATTTTATGGTTTACAACAAGCTACTACTGAATTATTTTTATTATTATTACGAAATTAATAAGCTATAGTAGGAGTTTAAAGCTGTTTAAGTTATTATACTATAAATTTTCCTAC
>NW_027108844.1:2904-3344 GCF_000696795.3 Halyomorpha halys | reverse complement strand
AGAGCTCCAAATGAAAAATTAATGTTTTTTTAAGAGTTTGAAACAGCCGCCATTTTTTATTCCTCCTACCTATACTGGGCAGACTCATCAGTTTTCACTAGTAATTATACATAGTTCTCATTAAAGTAATCAAAAATTGGGGTGAGATAACTGCCTTGCCTGGCTCTTGTATAATATTATAACTAAGGTTTATTATATAAAAGCTATTCATATTTTATGTACTTTTTTTTTCCCTTTGAAATAATTTAATTATTTTAAGTAAATAAAATAGAATTCATCATTACTATTTTATGTACTTAATATAATTAAATTATTTCAAAGGAAAAACAACAAACTAAATCTACGAGTTGAATGGAATATGGTCCGGGTGCGGTAAAAAAAAACTCAAATAGTAGATAATTATACTATTTTATTGAGCCAACGTTTCGCCCCACGTTGCA
>NW_027108844.1:0-279 GCF_000696795.3 Halyomorpha halys | reverse complement strand
ACCCCCCATTTTTTATTACTTTAATGAAAACTATGTATAATTAATAGTCAAAATTAATGAGTCTGCCAAGTATAGGTAGGGGGAATAAAAAATGGTGGCTGTTTCAATGTTGCTTTTTAAAAGGCTATATCTCGAGAACTATTGGACGTAAATAGCTCTATTATGGCTTATACTTCAGCAAATTTATTCTACTTTAAATAATGTTCTTTTAGATTTTGTAGAGTTGTTGGTAGTTTTTAAGATATAGAGCTCCAAATGAAAAATTAATGTTTTTTTAAG
>NW_027108843.1:144678-161516 GCF_000696795.3 Halyomorpha halys | reverse complement strand
TAAATAATCGAGAACTCTAGAACTCTTACGGATACTACTAGAACTCAAAAAAAAATTGAAATTTTGCAAGGATGGGGGGCCAACTTCACAGAGGTCTAGTCACACCATGTTGGGTGTTAAGTGAGGAATGCATATCTGAAGGATATGGATCCTAGATCCTTGTGAAAGTACAGATGTAGCTGAAGAGAATTCACCTTTAGTTACACTTGCAGCAATTAAAAATGGAGGAAACACCCAATGTAAAAAATGAGATATAACAACACCATTTAAGTAGCAATATAGTGGTAGTTTTATCTAAACCGTTAACTCACTAGCCTCAACAAAAATGAGGAACAGATTTTTTTTTTCTACCTCCTAATTTTATTTACAAAGTAATACAATATAAACAAGACTTATAGTTAAACCTAAATCTAAATATATATACTTACATACAAGAAACTTCTTTTGTCATGAGGCATTATAAGGAAGTTCTATAATGGCCATGATGTAGTAGGGTTACATCAGAGTTAAGAACAGAAACTATTTCACCTTTTTTTTCTTTTTTCGATCCCTCTAAAACAGAATAAAAAAAACAATAAATTAGTGGTTGCTTTACATATGGAAAAACACAAATCAGGTTGAGTATTACCTATTTCTACCTGTGGTTACAGTGCAATACTTATCTCCTTTTGTGAGTTGTTCATTCTATATGGTCCTACTAGAAAAAATCCGTAGGTGAGGGGCCTTCTGAAGTATTTCACCAGAAGATTAATGTAAACTTAAGGCCTGCCTGAGAGGCATAGCCTGTGAGAGATTAACATAAAGTGGATCAGAGAAATTTTATTTAGTCTTTATTTATTCAAATAACACATTTACTAATATAATAATATATTAGATATTTATACAATGGTAAAATTAATATATATATATAAACATGAGCCATTGTTTCCTGAATGATGGCTTACCTTTTGGCTACCAGGTGTGCCAGGTTAGATTGAAAGGACTCTAGCAGCAACTCTTAAAAATTATAGTACACTTTAGTTTACCAGAGTAAACTCTAACTTTGGTAGATAGCAGCAGCTGATGATATAGATATCATAAGATGGTCCATTACAGACTGTATCGAACGCTTTCCGTGCTCTGGTGGATCCTGCTAGAAGATTTGGCTTGGAAATCAATTTGGAAAATAAAATATATGGTTACAGGGGAGGTGTCTAGACCAGGAGAGAGGGTGGGTGACCTTCGGGGAATACCAATTTGAGAAGACTAATGTTTTTGTATATCTTGGCTCATTGGTAACTCAAGAAAACGAACCTGAACAAGAGATTTGGTGTAGGATTATAGCGGCAAATCGGTGCAAGGCAGTTCCAGAGTGGAGCTCTTTCCAGAAAATCAAAGCTTTGTCTTTATAAGACGATCGTGCGCCCAGTCTTGGTATATAGCAGAACCATATGGTTGTGAGACTTGGACAACCTCCTGGGCTTGTAAACATAAACTCCTGATCTTTGAGAGAAGAATCCTCAGACATTTATATGGTGGTGTCCTCATTGGATGAGAGTGGAAAAGGAGGAAAAACCAGGAGCTGTACTGATGGTTAACTTATCCGGACATCCAAAAATAGGGAAAAAATTAACTTAAAAACTTAGGTTCAAATTTTATCACTACTGGGTTCCATCCTTTTTGTATAACTGTGGCCATTAACTAATTAATTTTTTGAAGTTATTGTTATCTGATTAGTTAGTTTGACCAATTATGAAGGAAGCATATTTAAATCAGAGATTGTTAATTTAAACTTTGCATGATGACAATGGTTTTTTAGACCATTGAGCATGATATCCCCTAAAAATTACATAGTTTATTTATAACCACACATGACAATACATTTTTATTATGATTAATTTTCTATGGTTTAAATTTCTTATGCATTCTTCCTTATATCCATACATTTATTCTATGCACTGAACCTATGTTATTTATGCAATCATCTAGATATATACAGTTATGAATATATAGTTCCTGAAATTATTATGTAGTTTATTTTCATAAAAATTTAATTTTCAGTTAGAAATACTTTAGTGTTTTATTGATATAAGTATCCTAGGTTTGAGCGTAGTTTTAGTCACAAAATATTGAATCTAGTATATTAAACTTGATAGCAGGAGTGTGTAAAAACTAACTAAAGAGTTTCTTTTGTGCATTGATGAATTTCTGAAATAAACCAATTATTTTTCAAATTAAATACTAAACTAAGAAGCAAAAAAAAGTATCCATTCTTTGTTATCATAGTAGTTCTGAATTTCTTTCAATAAAACATCAGCCGACATTATTTAGGAATAAAAAACAGAAGTCACAATAAATAAATTGGGACTATAATTAGCTCTAAAAACCTGTATCACCATAACCCATGAAGAGCCTTGGGTTCAGTACTTGTAAAGAAGCACTGTTTCTAGACCAATGATTGTGCCAGGAGGTGGTCAAGATTACTCAGGTTTTCCCCCTAATTAAGGGTACCCACTTTATAGAGGCTGGGTTTATCCCAGGAAAATCTCCCACTCTTAGGGTCAGTCAACGGATATAAAAGAATATGTAATTATCTGCTGTTGCCAGATTTGAATCCAGGACAAAAGAAATCCAGTGCCTTACTCACTGAACTTTCCTGCTCCATTAACAATTAAAACTTTGAATTACAAATAACTCATTTAGTTTGTGTAAAATTTTGAATTTTATAATTAATTGGTATTTTCTCTTTATATATATATTATAGTTTACATCCCATATCAGATCTGAATAAATTTTGAGCTATGCCGTTACTGATTTTAAACTTACAAGCAAATTTCATCATAAAATTCTGTATTATTAATAATGTATGTATTCTGTATGCACACTCCTGCTTACACTAATCACTTAAATACTATTATGAATAATTATTTAAAAAATTAAATGTATTATTTAATGATTGGAGAAGTTTGTCGGAGGGTGCGGTTATGTTTTTCTTTGCTGACCGCACCCCCCGACAAACATCTCCAATCATTAATCTACGGTCAACTATCTACACCTCATTATAAATTTATTATTATTATTATAGGTGTTTATTAACAATTATAGTAAAGACTTCAGTTTTAATCAGTAATAATTTTATTATTGATAATGCATGTTAAATATTCATTTGATAACTTAATGAAAATAACACCTAATATGCATAAAATGGACGAATTTGGACACAATTATTAATTGGATGAGCTGAATATTAAAACAGCATCTTGTTATTTTTCTCAGAAGTTGTCAAAAATGCATTTCTTATATTCAGGTTGTGATAGATTAAATGCCAATTTTTAAAATAACATAAATAAGTTTATTCAGTCTTAAATGTATAGTGAATATACAATTTTCAATGAATTTATAAAGCTAGTTTCATAATCATATCCATCATTTGTGGTGCAATGAAAAAACTACTTCACATTGTTTACTAGCCATATAATTAAGTATTGAACTAATTAATAAATAAAATAAAATAATTGAATTAGATTATATATTTGAAAAATTAAATTTATTCCCATTTTCCTAAAACTTTTAATCGGTAATATAACCACCTTATTCACTCATGTCCTAAATTACTTCTTATTAACACTCAATAGTGTTCCACTCTATTGTATCTATCCACTTTATTATTGTTTACTCCTTGGAACCTTTAATTTTTATTCTAATCGTTTCTTTATCTTTTAAACTGATATTTCATCTAGTACAACCTGATATCTTTAAAATTATGAATACCACAATGAGTATATAGTAAATAATGCATGATAAATACTCATTTTCAATTATAAACAAATATATAAAGAATAAGTTGGTCAGTGCAGACAGCAAAAAAGACACAAATATTATAAAAGTTTATTTTTACATTCACTTACCTATTTATGGAATATATAGTTAGGAAAAGAATTTTGATTGTGTAAAATTTGTAATTTGATTTTTTGATTGAATATACGTTTCGAGGTCCTTAGAGTTGAAATAACCGAGTCTTGCAAGATAGGCTGTGTGAGAACAGCTTAACTCAAAAATAAAACTGAACATAATTAAATATTTAATGTAGATATATGCCTCTTTGTTACCCAGGATGTTACAGCAATTTTTTTGATAAAATCGAAAAATAATTTTTTTTTTAGATAGAGTTAGGAATTCGAATTGGAAAAAGACGAGAACACCCAATCTCTTTCGATTACATTCATATGTATAAGGCTTCATTACCTTATGTTAAATTGTTTTATTTTTTATATGTTAAACTGTTTTATTTGTTTTTCTTACATCATGAAACCCCAAAATACAAATTTTTATAGCAATAGAAAAATAAAAACTTTTTTGTTCAGAATTTTTGTCCTTAGAATTTTTTTTGAAAGTACTGAAAATAGCGATAACTTCAACATAATTCCGTCAATCTACACAAAATATGGGGATGTTAGTGAGTGGTTAATTTTTTTGTTTCCACCTAAATCATAGGCCTTAATCAGAGCAACTTAATTTTTTATTTGATAAAAATAAGCTTTTTTTATATTTGTGTTCTTCACTGGCCCAAAAATAGTTATTACATGTTTATTATTATTGTATACAATTTTTTATGTTTAAAGTTTATTAACCTTCTTGAAAAATGGTCCAAATTCATTTTCTATACAATTAAGTTTTTTATTGTTGATAATTATGCACATTATAATTATTATTGTTAGATCTTGTTTTTTTTTTTGTGCTGTCATCCTTATGTTATTTATTTAATGGTCACTTGTTGTACAATTTCTAATTAAAACAAAACAAAATAAAACTTAATTTTAAAGAAAATTAATTTTAGATATTTTTCTATAAGTTAGTAAATTTTAAATGTAAAAAAATAAATACAGTAGTAAACAGTACTCTGTAGCTATTTTTAGAGAATTCACCTGAAGATAGATGAACATTTCGAAATGTTATGAGGAATATATTATTGATAAAAAATTAATAAAAATAAAATACAGAAGTATGAAGGCTGTTAACTAACCAAGAGAGAGAAAAAAAACATCATAAATTGGTGCCTGCAAAAAAGAAAAATACTTAATAAATTATTTAGTTAATTTTCCTAATTTATTTAATTCATATGTAGATGGTATATTATCTATTAAGACTCTATTTAAAAAAAACTCAGTAAGCATGTTGTAGTGTAGTTGTGTGAATGTGTGTGTGTGTCAGGCATGCTCACCCAACTGAAGCGAAGCCTCACTGATCTTCGATTGCATGGCCTCAGCAGTAAGCAACCACTCAAAGAGGACTCTTCTAATGGTATGTTCGTTTTTATTTTAATTTTATTTACTAAAAAACATTAACATGTAAGAGTATGAAAATAAAGTGTTTGCATGATTTTTGACTTATCTTAATTATTTTTATAGTGATTATTTTTGAGTAGTTTAATATCTATAGATTAGCGTAGACAGTTTTAATAGTATGCTCAATGTTTAGAGTAAATTAATTGATGCCATTTGTAATTATAGTGCTTAAGTATCTTCTTAACTGTTATACTTGAGATTTCCTACAGGTTTTAAAGCAATGTTATTATTTATTATATATCTATCATAATGATTGAGAAAAAAAAACATATAAACCATAATAAATCCATTTTTTATTTTATTTATTATAAAACTATACAATAACGTTTCTTCTTAAATGACCTATTAAAAAAAAAAAAAGAAAAATATATATAGCAAATACTTCCACGAATTGTATATATGAAAATAGATTTATGAATGTGACTGTTTTGAGAAGAAAATGTTTAAAAATGGCCAAAACGTTACAGATATGTGAAATATATACATAATAAGCATTATCATTATTTAATTTCATGATAAAAATATATGGACTTAATAAGTGTTCCAAATGGTTTTTTCTCAATCATTTTGATTAATATTTAATAATTAAAAACGAATCCCACTAAAACAAGCAAATAACTACATTAAAGTTGTTTATACTATATAGTTATTTATTTATATAAATGAAAATGGCCCCAATTTTTTTTTTTTTTTTTTTTTTGATTTTTAAAAACTATAAAACTATTATTCGTTTAATACTTAACTTTAGTTTAGTCAGTTATAACAAATATAATTTTTAAATTTAACTCGCTGTTTATTATTCAAATGCTTAGATAGGAAATTTGAAGTGCTTTTGAGATAAAATTTTTTTAATATATAATATTCAAATGCTTTTAAGATCAAAAATTTAATATAAATTTTTTTTAAAAGAAAACATGCATTTTTTTAAATACAATTTTTGAATAGAAAATAATTAAATGCTTACAATATATTTTTTAATTACTCATTCTTAATTAGACTATATGTTATACATAATTGTCAATATTTCAATTTACGGGTTCCCAAATTTTTATCTTAGTTTTTTATGTTATTAAACTATATATGGCACTATGTGAATGAAATAATAAATTTAAGTTATTAAATTATTCAGTATATATATGAAAGTATTATTTCGCTATTATTACAGGCATATATGGCAGTTATCTGTCGCTGCTGTAACATGTACTGCAATGTATATACAAATCTTCAATGCTATACTGTCATACATTTAACTGAACTTGATCAACTTTTTAATTATCCTTCCCTTCAGTTCATAATTTTGGGAACCCTTACTCATTAGGTTATTTTAAGAAATAGTTTCAAATCATCATTTTATTTTATATGAAGAACATCTGATTGTATTATATCTTTATTACGGTATCATTTATAAATCATGAATTAATGTAATCTAATTATTCAAAATTGATTACTTGGCTTATATAATTGTTTCAATAAATTGGTTTAGTAATGCCCTCTTTAAGAATGTTTGTGTCTAAAAGGAAAATATAAGTTTATGGAAAGTATTTTGAATTCCATTGCCAATTTTAAGCCTAACCTTCTGTTTAATTCTAACTCTTAGTACTAATATTTAACTATTTAACTGATCAATCAATTCATCCATATTTTATTAATATCACTTCCCAATCCGATATATAATATGATACAAACAGATAAATTTTAAAAAAAGGCCTGTCTTAATATTTTTATTTGATTTCAAATACTTAACTTTTGTTTCTGGAATTTTTTTTTTATATTAGTTATGATATAATATTTTAATAAATTATTAATATGAGATAAAAACATAAAACTATAACTTATATAAGTAAGTATAAATTACAATATAAATGTGATCTTTTAACTTTTTAAGTGAACTGTGATAAATTTTCTTTTATGGGGTCATCAAAAAATTTGAACAATCAGTCTTTACCTTGGGAAAATATTTTCAGAATAAATGGTAATTAGAATCAATGTTGTAAATATTAAATTGCTTTCAATGTTTTGAGAGTACTTGATGATTGGCTGTAGCTGTGTGCTTTCTGCTGATTGGATGTAGGGCGAACCGCTGATGTACGATTGAAACACTCAAGCAGTTCTGGAAATATGAGGAGAGGAGATGCTAGGGTGATGTCTTCTGCCACATCGGACTCGTCTCGTGAGACCCAGCCACTTCTAGACCATCAGGCACCAAGTACGTACACATGTGATTTTATAGGGGACTGAAAATAATTATGAAAAAGTTTCTTATTGGACTAATGAGTTTGAACTTTATTTGTTCTTCTCATTTAAGAAAGCAATTCATTTTAAATTCTATTCTTTGAGACCTTGGACTTTACCAAGTATTTTTTCCAACAAACTTTTCTCTATACAGAAAACTTTCATTAAAGTTACCACCATTCAACCTAAACATTGGTCTCCCTCTTCTTCTCGTTCCATAAATTGACTACATAAGCATTATTTTTGGGAGTTATCCATCAACCATCTTGGTGATTTGCCCAGCATATTTCTTATGCTTTAACATTAAATTCTAAAAATGTTATGTGTACATCAAACTATTGAGAGTTTTAAGGGTGTGCCCCTTAGATTCTCACAGAATGGTATCCACACTGCAGAGTATTCACCCACATTTGAGTGGGGAAAATCAAGTTTTAAAAGTATGCATTTCGGATCCTTGCAGAACAAGGACAACCGTGGGATATTTGCTCTCGGTTCCACTCACAAATATCAAGTAATATGTAGAAACCCAAAAATAGTGGTAATTATTTGATCCACTGATTGCGATTCAACTTGTTTCCTTTGAAATGAAGTGCAGAGAGCATTTGTTCAGTAGAGTAACTAACTACCAGGAATGCAAAGGTCTGCAAAAGACACAGTATGTAAGAGGCTTACTTAAAGTGCATAATAAAACTCTTACTTGGTCTTTCTTCATTCAAAAAATACATTTATAAATATAATATATTAAGTATTTATAAAATGGTAACATTAAAATATATACAAGAATGATTTCTTATTCATATTGATATATGAAATGATTGTTTCATGGATTGTGGTTTAGAGGTTGGATGTTATGTGGCAGTATTAGGCTATAACAATTTTCTTAAATCCCATAAGGAACTCCCTCAGTTGGGCAAAGCTTCAGGGCCAAGCCTTTGGAGCCCTCTCAATCTCTGATAGATAGCACTGTAACAGTACAGCTAATTTTTATGATTACCCTAGGTTATGATAGATACTGTTGCTAGACTTGTTTATACACAATTTCATTTATTTCAAGCTCTTCTATACCCTCATCTTCTCATTAAACACCCTTTTGAAATAGACAGATCTGTTGGAACCATGTATGTCTTTGTGGAGAGGTTGTACTTTATAAGTTAAGGAACACATCTATTTTTGAAATTGTCAAAGTAACTCTGATATCTGACATAATCAAATCCCATAACAAAACAATTGACCGAGACCCTATAGTATCATAGAATGGTTTAAATATTACTGTGATAAAAGAATCATACACTTATTCATACTCTCTTCTGAGATTTATGAGCTTTCCAAATAGGAACTGGTGCAAATCAGACAATTTTTTATTGTATTAATTCTATCCATAGAAAATATTTGCATGCAACTTAGAAATATATGTTTCAGTGTTAATTTGGATGATTTATTGTAAGTTGCTATTATGCTTTTATTTATGTTAATGCTTTTTATAAGTGAAAAGTTTATATGAGTTGCTCAGTTACAAACATGGCCAGGTCTATTTTTCACAAAACGAGATTGACATTTTCATCTGGTGGTTTCATCCTCTGTGCAATATTAAAGCTCTTTCACTAATAAAACTGGCTAGAAATATATAAAACGTGTGGCTTGTTTATAAGAAAAAAGGCCAGCTCCACAGTTGCTCAGTTTCAAGAATTTCCTAATCCAAAGGAACCGATCACAGCAGAGTATTCAGAACACGTCACCCTGAAAAACTTTTCTGTGGTTACTGTTTTATTTCAATTTCCTGGAAAATGGACCCGGCTATTTTTGTAACCAACTTTCTTATACACATAAATTTACAAAATATTGTGTAATTATGATATGGTTAATACGTTATATGTTATATAAGTATATATATGGTAGTTATATATATGGTATATAAGTATATACACCATATACTAAACAATATATTTAAAACTAATTTAATAATTCATAAAGTACCATGAATATTGATTATTATAGTTCATTGTAAACTAAGTTAACCCATCTTAAACATTTACTGGACAATATAAGAATAATGTAAAAATTCTCTGAGATATCAATTGCTAATGAAATTTTATGCAGAATTATTACATAAAATTTTAAAATCTCATTCCTATATCCTAAGGATTGATAAAATATAAAATTTTAAATTTGCTAAAACAATTAAGAAGAATTATCTTTTATAGATTCATTAAACTAAGGATAGATGCCTGTATCACTTGCAATGTTCATTTTTGAGTTAATTCTGTTTCAATTCAGTTCTGAATTCAATAACTTATTCATTAATTATAAGTTATAAATAACAAGGCCTAGAGGTTCAATCTCAATATTAATCATGGCCTTCATAATCCATTCTCTATGGCTACCTCTGATACATTTCCAACAAACAAGAAAATTGGCGCCCAGTCTTGTTAGAGGGTGTGATCTAGACTTGAATGCCCCAATCATATCTTTTGTTTGACATAAGAATCATATATTAATCTATACATTAGTTATGAAATAATAATTAGAACAATTATGAAGTGTGAACATTCAGTTTGAGGAAGTAGAAACATACACAATTAATTATTTTGATTGTAGGAAGATAGTCCGGACGACAGTCAATAAAGGTATCAAAATAGTAGAAGAAAACTATTTATTGTTAACTAACGTTTTGCCCCACTTTGCAGGGCTTCATCAGGGCTGTCAGACTGAAACAAAGATGACAACTGGAATGTTGGTGGGGGCGAAACGTTAGTTAACAATAAATAGTTTTCTTCTAATATTTTAATACCTTTATTGGCCGCCACCCGGACTACCTTCCTTCAATCTACTTCATACGGTTAACTATCTTCTTCCGCAATTAATTATTATTTCTTTCAATATTGCTGAATCTTCAAAATTGGAAGTGGCCCCACTGGATTAAACCACCTGGCAAAGGCTCATTGAGGAGGCCACATCGTTCTATAGTGCGATGGAAAGAAGAAGAAGGAATGTATCTATCTATCTCTATCTAGTCAATGTTATAATCATATCCTTGAATACTTTCCTTGGAATTTCTCCTTCTTTCATGTTAATTTCATAACCTAATCTAAACTTCTGAGCTTTATGAAGTCAACCACACTTAGATCTTTATACAAGGAATATTCTTATACTTCCTTAAAATTTTGTTCTTCCTTTATTGGGCTGTAAATATAATATAGTGTAGGGTTGTCTGTTCAAATACCAACATATCATTTTCATCAGTTTTTGTCATCTGTCATGCTTGTGAAGTTTAAGTCACACAAGTCTAATCAAGGTCTTAGACAACCCGACCATTGCTTACCTGAAGAGTAGAGATCTGCTTAATCGAGCCAAAATAGCAATAGTTTACCCCCATTCTTGTCTTGCTTATTTTGTTAAGCATATTCCACAAAGGCCTTGCAATATTTAATAGAAAAGTTTTTAGATTTTCATGAAGAGTGAATTGAAATCCTTTTTTGGGGGAATGGTAAAGAAGCTGAAGATAAATGTCATCATTAATTAATAAAATTCCATTCCATGAGATTTGCCAGATATTTTGTGATTGGTCTGTACAAATGAAATTTTTATAATTTTATTAAAACATATATTTATAAAATATCTAATAATTGTTAATTCTTAAGTTTCAGAGGGGCTGCCATTGGGTGGCGAATTGCCCGAGGAGGGCCACCTCAGTGGAACTTCGCACTACACCACCCCTGGCTCTATCAGTCCCTTACATTCCAACTCTTTTTTAAGACCCCATCAGCAGGGTAAGGATTTAATAATAATATTAATAAATTCTTTAATTATTCTGGGATTTATCCCGCTAGAATTGTTCTTCAAAAATAGTTGGTAGACTTTAGAGCAACAAATAACAGATCAAAATGATTAATGATTAGTAAAAAAAAAAACTTATAACGAAATAGTTATAATAAAAAAACTATTAAGTTTTTAAACAAAAAAACCTTTATTAATGAATTGGAAAAATATCTATATGAGAATAATTCTAATTTAAATTATAAATTAGAAGGTGGGAAGGGTACTGGAGTATCAGTTAAAAGTAATAGGGAAGACAAGCTAATAAGAAAAGATCCATCAAAAGCTGTTTTTCAGTGGGCTGGTGTGAAAATTGGGAATGAGTATTGGAGGAATAAAGAGATAATTCAAATTTAAGAAGATCTGAGATGTATGATGGATGAGAGAATGGGATAACTTATGAGAAGAACATTGCAAGGAAATACTTACTACAGCCAAAAAGATAAAACCACTTCAAGTCATAAAATCGGAAGATGAAAGCACCCTTGTGGATCTCAAAGATGAATCGTATGAGGCAATTTATTAATCCTTTTAGTTTTGCCTTAAGACCCACAGTGACACCTCCATACACCATACAGCAGTAGTCAAAGTGGAGGATAATAAGGAATTAACTAGAAGTCTATGGATTTCTAATGGAAACAGGTGGTGAAGATAATTTAGTTGCTTTCAGGAGGAAAAGGTATGATGGGATGTATTGAAGGCATGTTTTTTCCTAGATAGGGTTTGAGCAAGCGTGATTTCAAGATTTTGGATGGTAGAATAGAAATTCATGAGATTATTATTTTGGAACAGGGTTGGAATAGGAGAAACTATTTTAAGAAGGTGATTGAAACCTATTACAATATTTACAATTGTTATTTAGAACATTATTTACTTCTTCTAAGAACTGAAACCTCTTTCTAAGAACATGCTCATTAATTTTTAGGTTTTTTATAGACTGAATTTATATTTCTGTTATATTAATAATTTTTATTTTCAATTTAGGGGCATCGTCTGTGATAGTGTACCCAAACCACGGTGAAGCAAAGTGCAGTCACTGTGGGGGAGTGAAGGCTCGTGTTGATAGTGATATTCATTCTAGGATAGATAGGCTAAGCAGGTAACTAACTTAGCTCATATATTTAAGATAAAATGTTTTATTTAAAAATTCTAAATAAATTTTCTACTTGTAGGCAGTTAGATACACTAGAGCATACGGTAACGAATGATATAAAAGCTATTCTTCAAATTCTGAAGCAGCAACAATACCAAACCGGTGCGAGAAGTTCGGATTCCCTTCCAGAAACGAGGGAGGTAAGAAATTTAAACATTAAGTTGATCTAATTATTCATAATTTATGATTGTAAATATTACCTACCAAGATCAATGAATTATAAGAATATAGTTTTGTTATATTTAAATGATTGACCGAATGTGAAGTAGGAGGTGGTTAGGGTTTGCAGTCATGAAAATCAGAATATTTGTCAACTATTTATTTATGGCCAATGTTTCAATCCACAATCGAAATTTTGTGTGTTAAGTGGGGGTTTACACTAATTATTGTTACATTGGTATTGGTATCTGGTGGGGGAAACTAGTCTGAAAAGTGGGCCTTGTGGTACTTTTTGCCGACCCATTAGCCCAATTTAGTGAAGCAGACTGGTTTAGGCACCAAACAAATTAATTGAGTCAAATTTATCAACAATATCAATATTATTAAATTTGTTAAGGCTTTTCTATTTTCAGCATATTTCAAGCAAGTTGAAATTAATTCCTAATAAATTTCAGGGTAGTTGGGGTGATTCACGGTCTAGGCCATCACCTGTAAGAAGAAGTTCAAGCGTGCCCCAAAACACAGACACAACTCTTCAATCCCAATCTAGGTCAGTGAGTTTTAAAATTTGAAAACTTTCTTTTATCTTTTTTAATTATTGTCATTATTTTAACTTGTCAAACTTTTTACGTTTAATTATGTATCTAAATTATATTTCAAATGGTATTCAATTTATGTATATAAATTTAAAATTATTTTATTTTTAAAAATAATACATTATCTTAACATCATGGTGTCCAGTTATATTGTGTGAAAAAATTCAAGTGTAATTTTGTGGATCCCATGGCTCTTTACTGATATTTCAAGGTGCTTTTCGTCAGTTTATTGCTAATTCCCAATTTTAGAAACTTGCTTAGTATTAATAATTTTTTTTTTCCAAACACTGTTCTACTCGTTATTTGTAAATTATTTAAAGGTACGATAACTCTTATCTAATGATGGGATTAGATAGAAATTTATTGTGGAACTATGGAATTAGATACTCAAATGGGAAATTAAAGGGTGGGTAGAAAAGAATTCCTTTCTAATTATGTTTAGTGTTATGATCTTCTTGAGGAATTTTAATCCTGTCACTTACATCGACCAACACTCATTATAAGTGAGTGTTTTAAAGGTATGATAAAAAAGCTACCTCAGAGAACAGGAGTGTTATATTCCTGTTGAACACTGTGGCATAAATAACATAATAATGGTAATAAAGAGAAAAATTTTTAATTTACTAATCATATCATCCATAATTTTGCCTAATTTAAAATAGATCTGTCCATATAAATCCAGATATCCTAGTAATGGTATATACTTCTGTATATTTATTTTTTTTTTATTACAAATTATCATTATAATACATTTTTTAAATTGAAAATTATTAATTTTTTAGGGGACTGGAGATGTCACGGTTACCAGTGCCATCCCCTTTACAGCAACAAGGAGTGTTCGTGCCAAGGCGGAGTCAATCACAACCAGTCGACCTATCACAGGTATTTTTTATCATTATTAAATAATATTAAGTTATTTTATCCAATAATGATTTACTATTATTATTAA
Source organism: Halyomorpha halys (assembly GCF_000696795.3). Lineage (NCBI taxonomy): Eukaryota > Metazoa > Arthropoda > Insecta > Hemiptera > Pentatomidae > Halyomorpha > Halyomorpha halys. Next base: position 147,290 of record NW_027108843.1, on the reverse strand, counting down.
TAATGAACCAATTGATTTACCTAAAGTAGGCCGTTCTGTATTTTACCTAATGTATCATAACTTTCTGGCTATTACCTCAGTTCATTTATACATTTGCAGTAGGTTGAAATGGGCATGTAAATTTGTAATAATGAACGGATTCCTAAGAAGTTAATTTACTGTGAATTAACGGGTAAACATCCAAGGAATAGACCAAGGTGGGAGGATAATATTAAGGCTTAACATGTGACTTTAGGTTTTAAAAAAGTTTTTATTGGTTGAGTTCAATAAGTATTTTTTTTCATTATATCTTCTCTTTTAATTTTTAATTTTCTTTTTCTCTGAAAATATAGAGTATCATAATACTATACTACCATAAAAACTGAATTAAGATTTGTTGGTCTGTATTTATATTTTTATAAAAACATTTTAGTACCCATAGTAAATATTAAAAGTGAATTAAAATAGGACCTAATACCATGTTAAGGACTTATATTAATTTTTACTAGAATGAATAAAAGCAAAATTTTGAACTTCATTAGACTACTTCACAGTAGACACAGTCTTACCGATTTGATGTCTATTGGCGGTACTGGTTCAAATTCGACCTAGGACATTGACTTTTATCATTAAGTGGCAGTCCCACAAAATGAAGATCTTTGATTCCCAACCATGATTAGGCAATATAGGATTCCAATGGGAGTCTTGGCTAGAAAAAAAAAGTATACAAAATTATCAATAATGAAAAATTTTAAGTGTAAAGAAAATGAATTTGGTCTGAAACATCATAAAGGTAATTGTATTATTATTTTTAAAAAAGGTTTGGAGTGTGAAGGTAACTCACTATCCTTAAAAAAAAAAAATATATATATTGTTAATAGTTTACTAAAATAAATTAATAAAAATTAATTTATATGATTATTAGGCTTCAAATAAAAAAAAATTCCTCTTCAAATTTAGGAATAATTTAGAATGGAGCATTTTTATACTGTTGAGAACTGTACTTGTAATAACTAAAATGATAAGGAAACAAATTAAAAACAAAAAAAATCTTAATTTCACATCTTGGAATTATTTGAATCTGAATTTTCACCATTCTCTTTTTCTTTTTTTTTTCAGCCTCAGGGACTTCAGAGGTACAATGATGACCCTTCTCTTCCTTCCAACCAAATGTAAGTATAATTACTTTTTCACCTTATTTACTATTTTAACTAATATTTGTGGATAATTCTATTTTATTTATATTATATCTATTTTATTTTTATTTATAAAAGTAAAAATTGAAATACAAATTTTAAGGTTGATTATTTACCAATTATGAGAACTTATACAATTTCGCAGGATACAAAAAGATTTATGAGTCAAACATTCACATAAAGAACTTTCTGATTAATTTTTCAAAATAAAGTTGATTATTAACTATAAAGTATCTTGAAATACAAGGACTTATTTTTAAATTAATTTTTAGAACATAAGATATTGTTTTTTAATTTTTTTGCTGAAATCAAAGGAACCTGGAAGAATTCTTTTTACTCTCATGATTAAAATATCACTTTAATCATCATAAAAACTTTTATTTATAAGTACAGTACAATCAATTTACAGAGACGGAGCAGGTGATGTTTGGAGGGCTGATACAGCTCGAAGAAGACAGGTTCTCGCTTCTAGCCGTGGTGTTACGAGCTGTGACGAATCAGATCCAAGCCCACCACAACCACTAGCACCTATTGCAAGACTGGACTCACTTCAAGAAATGGTTCGTATCCTATTAATTATTAAATCAAAATAGCTCAATTAACCATTCAATTGATAAAATCCATTTTAACAGTGAAAGGTATTGTTTTATTTATTTAATTTAAGACTAAATTAAGCAATTACTTACACGTTCTATGTTACTAAAAATAAAATTATATGTTTTTGTTATAAAATAAAATCCATTTTAGAGCTGAGACATTTTAATGATTAAAATTGCATCAAACTGCATAACTCAAGATCAAATTAGTGTAATTTATTTGTATGGTTTACGATTAATCAAAAAAGAACAAACAAAAAATTAAAATAAGTCGATCAAATCTTAAGTATGTTTTTGACTCTCAATGTTATGTTTTCTTATGTTCATTTCAATGTTTATAAAGTAAAATCCATTTTAGCAAAGAGATGTTTTAATAACAAGATGTTCAAGATCAATATAGTTTAATCAATGATATTTAAAAATAAATACATTTACACAAAAACTAATGAATGATATGTTAATAATAATATAAAAATAATTTTTCTTTGTTGTTTATTTTATGAAATAAATTCCATTTTAACATTGAAAATTTTTGATGTTGAAAATTTAATCTAATTTTTATTTAATTCAAAATCAAATTAGTAATTTACTTATATGATACACTAGACTTAGCAGATACGAGACGACGTTTACGAAGGAGCTGGAATAGGGACCTCTTAAATTTCAATTTTAATGGAGAGGCATCATTGGATGACCTTAACCTTCATGCCTTCATGACTTTTTTTTTTTTTCTCTCTTTTTTTTTTTTTTTTTTTTTTTTTTTTTTTTCTCTCTCTCTCTCTACATCTCATTCGCTGGTTGTAAAAATACTTTTACAGTTGTGAATAAACTTAATAAAGTA
>NW_027108843.1:127627-144623 GCF_000696795.3 Halyomorpha halys | reverse complement strand
TTTTACTTCTCAAAATTGGATAAAGTAAGGAAATCACTGTGATAATATTTTTTTTTTTTATTCTAAATATTTAAGTTATTAATCAAAATGCAAAGCAAAAGTTTAGGACCACCAGTTCGGTTGTGTAAAAATTATTTTACACTCCAATTTAATCTTTATATTTATGATTTTATCTGTTTTCTATATACATATATATTAATATAATATAAAGTTAAAGTTTGGGTTAATTTTCAATACCATTAATGAAAATGAAAGTGTGGAATAGATCTGACTCTATCTTATCTTGTGTCTTTTCAGACTATCTTATTAGTAAGCATAATTTTATTTATTTTATTTTATAATATGTTCCTCTAAAATTGTATTATTTTATGTGGATATGATGGTCAGGGTGGGGGAGAGGATGCAGCCAGGGGTGAAGAACACTAATAAGTGATAATTATTTCATTGTGCCAAGTTTTCAGCCTGAATTCCTGGCTATCTTCAGGGTCAAGTACAAAACAAGATAACAACCATGTTAGAATTAACATTAAAACAGTATAACAAGTAAAAGATATTAACAAACAGTATGAAAAGTCTGACTAGTACATAGATGTAAATAATGAAATATTAAAATTAAAATCATGAAAAAAGTGAGAAAGAAAACTATATATAAAAGATATAATAAAAAATATTTAATTAAAATAACACAATAAAGAACTAAAATATGAAGTTCTATAAAGGGGTAATAAAACTAATAATAATTATGAACATAAATTAATGAAGAAGAAAAATAAAGTGGAAAGTAAGATTAGGAGATGAGAAAATGAAAAAAGTATTCATAATAAAACTAAACTTACCAACAGTTGCTAAAAATGCTTTAAAGTGCGGGTTGCTAAAAAATGCTGGTAAGGCAGTATGGTGGATAAAGGTGGATTTTCAAATTTTTTAAAGGTTAGTAGCACTGTGGCCTATGAGGCCTATTATGCACCATTATCCTTACAATCAGCTTCTCATGATCTATACCTAATTTAAGTTGATTTAAAGAGTTGGTCAATTTACAATGTTTCGGGTCCGTAATGCAGTGCAAACCTCAAACCTGCAAATCGGTCACACCAACAATAGATGGCATTTTGCTACAGAACTTGCACAGAAGTAAGCTTAAGGATGAATATATATTTGTTATATCTATATTGGACCCTGAGATTTTCCTTAGAGTGCCTCTGCCCAATTAAAGCAATGTTTTACTGATACAGGGTCCATCCAGAAACAGCTTAGAATGTAGCTATATTTTATCGAACCAATAAAGTTTAGCTTTAAAGTCATAAACTGCATTTATTTTAGTTTTTGCATAGCTATGACTAATACCATATATGGGCTCAGGAGTTGAAGGAGTGATCTCAGGACTATTCCTAGCTCACCTGTGAGCATTCTCATTATCTGGTACTCCACAGTACCATCTATTCAATGCCTCAATGACTCCAACTTTAACCCGAGAGGAGTGTTCTACTTTTGTGTCCCATAAACATTTATCTCATGGTAGACGATTTGTGCCATTTTTTTTTATACAATTGGACCTGATGATGACAAAATCTGTATTACTTTCTATGTAATTTGAAATTGACATTGTAAATTGTAGCTCTTCCACAAGGGGCTGAAGAATCCAGATTTTGTAAAAGATCTAGGATCTTCTTGACTCGGTTGATGATTTAATATAAGAAACGCAGGAGGTGTCCAGGTGAGCAAAATGCAGAGCAGGTCCTGGCAATCTGGAAACTGTGGTGGTGCCGGTTCAAATCCAGCCTTGGGGGTTGACTTTTATCATTTCTGTAGCGGCCCCACAGAATGAAAACTTGACCTCCCACCATAGTTAGAATAAGTTGGTTACCTCTAGATAACTCCACTTTATGTCAGAAATGACCAGGAAGGAGGTCATGAAAACTGAAAAAAAAATTAGCAAAATGCTCAAATAAGGAAAAAAATATGTCACATTAGGAGTGTACTTGTGAGAGAAATGCTCAGCCTTACCGTTGAGAGGAGGCTAGAGCAAAACTGAATTGAGTATAGGGGGGGCAGCAAAAGAGGGAGTAACATAAACAAGTGGCAATAATAACATCAAAGAGTTAATGGAAGGTATACAAAAGTATAAACAAAACAGAGGAAATACTAGGAAAATACAGACGTTTATTTCCCAATATAAGTAAATGCTCAACACTGCACCTCTCCTGGGTTAATTTAACATCTGAGTTTGTTAAGTTGTGCATAGCGGTCTTCAACAACTTTAGATCATGTAAAGGGGTTGTTTAGTGGTCCTCTTACTGCCTGGCTATTTGTATAGATTATTATTAAAATATGTTACAAGCGGAAAAAGTTATGTTGATATATAAAAATGATTATGTATTGTTTATATTATTTATCTAGTTATAATATTAATATTTTAGATTTGTCAATTCATAAATGTTTATATTAATTATCTTGTTTGTACTTAGCCCTGAAGAAAGCCTGAAATTCAGGCCGAAACATTGGTACAATAAAATATCACTTATTAGTATTCTTCACACCTGAATGCGCCCACGAACATTTTCTCTTCATATTAATCCATGGACTACAACACACACATCATAATGTATAACTCAATGAACTTTAGTTGTATAAGTCTCATTTGAAAATCTATTTTAGTTTTCTTATATTTATTCAAAAATGTATTTCCTCAAAAAATTGGAATGGTCCTAAAGTTTTGACTGGGAGTAAGTGTTACTCTTCAATTACATATTATATAATTTGTCTTTTTAGGAATCTACACTATTTTCACCCCGGTCAAGTTTAACAGATTTACAAGATTCAAAATCTTCACAAGTATAATTGTTTTTAATTTTATTCGATCTCACATATTTATTAGTTCCTTCCTCTGTTACCTTCTAGTATTATTATTGAAAATATTATTTTGCCAAATGCTCCTCTATCTTTTTTCGAATTCATTTGTTACATATAATGCAGTTCAAGCTGATGATTTATATTAATGTTGCCAGTTTATATACAATTTATATAAATATATATTTTTTGTTATGTGATATAATGTATTACTTAAAAAAAAAATAAATTGTGAATTGTATAAGCATTGGCTTAAAGCCGTTTTGTAGGAGGTTGTATACTGTTAGGACATGATGCAGTGCCTATCACTCTTTTATTGTTATTGAACAATATCAGCATATTTTAAATTGTACTAAAGATGCACAGAGTGCATGCACGTTATGAATTGATTATTGAAACTATATTTGATATTGGCACTTTTCCGTTAGTGTGGCTCCCAAAACATATGTTGGTCTTTTAATGATAATACCAAGTATTTACGGTTAATTACATAATCAATCTAACATTTTATCTTATATCTTTTTTTAATGAATAGTTATCCATTAAAACTCCACAAACAAAGCTTATTGGTAGTGAGTATATCTACTGAAGGAGCTGAAGTTGACAACTGTGATCTAGATAATTTGTAACCATCATTTACACTATTACATCTTTACATAGATCACAAATGTTGACTTAACCTCACTAAAGAGATAAAGAAGCTTAGTTACTAGGAAATGATTGGGCAGGTGACATAATTTTACCAATTTTTGCTTGTGATATCAGACATAACCTATCAGATTGGCTTTGATTTTGGTTGGTCTCTCAACTTTTAAAGAAAGTTGTTTGGTAGGAGATGCAGTAAAAAAAAATTTTTAAGACTTCAGCCAAATTTATTTGGCAGAGAAAATTGACTGAAAAAAATATTTTTGATATATTTTAGTGATAATTCTATTTAAAAAATTCATAAATTAGTTTAACTTTAAATCGAATATATACACATTGTAGTTTCCGGTGAAAAAAAAAATTACCTTTCTAATTCAAGTGAATTAAATTTTATCCCTAAAATTTCAGAAATTATCTCACTTCACTTTCTGTTGTGGAGTTTCATAGTTTTATTGTTCAGTTTTCATAATCATTTATTACTATTTTTGGTATCATAAATATTAGCTAAAATGAATAATATAAAATGAAGTTTCAAGAAATAAAAAAACAAAACATTTTTTTTCATAACTCAATTATTTACAATATACATTTATGTTCATGTGAAGTTAAAATAAAATTTTGATTTTGTATATTGACTGTAATTGTATGTATTATACAATACTGAACATACTGTGCATTCTTTTTTAACGTATATATTATAAATTTTTTATATTTGATTCTTTTAAATCAAAATTACTTCTTTTACTCGAATAATTTGGAGTGATTTCTCAATCACTTAAAATTTGAGTTATAAAAGTTATTATATTTAGTGTTCTAAAATACTACCCACCTCAGATCAACAAATTAATAGATTCATCAAAAATAATCATTTTAAATTTATTCAGTTTATTACATACATTTTTTTATAATTAATAATTTCATATGAGATACGTAAGGATAAAAAAAATTGTGACATATGAAGATATGTAAGTTTCAAGATAAGCTATTTTTGTTGTTTTGGGAGATACACTACTGGAAGAGCCCCTTAATTTTATTGAAAATTGTGCTTTTCATAATAGAATAATAATAATTATAGAGAAAGAGCTATGTATAGCTAACGCAGTGACAATTTAGACATATTGTACTATACAAATACACATGCACTTTGTATTTCATAGTAACGATTCTAAAAGAATTGTTTATGAAATTAATTTTATTTTAAATTAATTTTTATTGTAAAAAACCTTTTATAAACGAGAGAACAAAATATTTTGTCAACATATTAGGATAAGTTAATCTAGTTTTAGTATTATTTAAATGACTCAAAGTCATTTTCCCTATGTGAATATTTTTTATGCCTCAAATTTTAAATTTTATAAACTCGTGAATAAATTTTTTAAATATTGTCTTTCTTAGTTTTTATTTTTTATCACAAAAAAAAAACAATTGAAGCAATAGTTCACAAGTAGTATATGATTGTAAATTGTTTAATATTTGTACTATAAATAAATATGGATGTTGATAATTTGAAATTATAAATATAGTTAATTAGTGAACTTTCGAATATGTTACTGTTATATTGAAATAATATGATCTAAGGTAATGAGGAAGAGAGAAGAAGCTTTTCATAAAGGGGGATATAATAAAAATAAATGGATAAATGTCCCAAAAATAAAGGTGGTTGGAAAATATAATTAAGAAAGATCTATCAAAAATAAAAATCTTAAAGTTAAATATTTTTGAGAACATGAAAGATATTAGTATAGGCAAATGATATGAATTACTCATTAACTTGTTTAATGGGGTAGGGTATTGGCATTGCCAAAGAGAGGAGCGGTCCAGAATTACAAAGTAAACTTTTTTTATGTTTAAACTTAAAAATTAAATGAATCTCTTTTATATATTTTTTTTCTTTTTTTTTTATGGCTTAAGTCCTCCATTTAGGACCTATACAGCCCCAGAGTGAGAATGTCAGGATTCATTTCTCGGGGTTGTCATGAGATAAATTCTAACTCACCCTGGTGGGATTCAAACCCACAACTTTCTGAACCAAGTGCTCTAGGGCCCCCAGCCCGCTCAGCTGTCAGGCCTTCATTTTTATATTATTTTATAAATTAAAATCATATTAAAATGACCTGAAACATATATTCATAACAAAAATTTTTTTGTTTATTTTATCGTTTAGCACGTCATATAATAATGGGATATTTTCAAATCCACTTTTAAAAAATACTGAAAAAAAGTTTTGAAAAGTGTGGATTTCACTAAAATGTAAACAATTTTCTTCAAAATTTATAAAATATTTTTCTGAGAAGGATTCCCCACACTGTCTGCCAGAGTTGCAGTAAATCCAAAGATGGATGTTCAGATTGATCATGTAGAGGTAATATTGATAGATACCGAGAAAATTTTGAAATTTGTATTGGAAGTGATACTGAGAAAATGGAGGGGAAGCTGTGAATGTTTCACTCATTTTATATCATGCATTTCACTTCATTCTTGCAGGCGAATGCCAAAATAATAGTTGAACAAGCTATCTGTCAAAATTATTACTGTTCTGTATCTCATATAAAAGTAAGCATCAGAGAAACTGATTGACTAGAGGTTTTCAAGATTCAAGTCAGTCATGTCAGTCTGGCTTTGAATTTCATTCTGATTGATCGCGTATGGTTCCCTAAGTCCATATTTTACATGGTATCTAAAGTCTAGAGCATCTTTTCTTTTCCTCATCATTTTTAAGTAATTGTATTCCTATATATCAGTAATATAGTTGATGATTTGCTGTTTTCATTGATATTTTAATTATGGATGTATTGACTACATATTCATAATAGATGTTACTAGACGGCCATTCTTTCTCATATTTGCCTATAGCTTTGAAAACTACAGTTTTATTTATTTTTAATTTTTTGTCTTTCCTTTGCTTGAATACAGATTTAATAGGTGTCTTAAATAAGTGTTTTTATAGAAAAAAAATATATATGAAATTGAGATATTCTTGTCCAGCCAGCAGGATAGTCTGCCATTGAGGTTCACATAAAATTTAAGACAGTTGCATTTTTTTCTTAGTAAATTTTCTAAATAACTTAAGAATTGATTAAGTGTATTTTTGTCACTTTTATTAATAATTTTGGCTATGTTATGCGTGTCCTTTTTCACTATTTAGGTACACCATTAATTCGATTGCTCACATTTTATAACATCAACGAAATGAACCCGTTGTAGAGAGTGAAGTATGTTTTATATTTTGATTTGTATTTATTGGGACCTAGATTACACGAGCTTAGTGTTAATTGTTAAAATAAGAATAATTTATATTCTCACTGGTATTCCATGTAGTTTATTTTAAATTTACCTTCAAGCTTATTTTTAAAAATATTATTTTTCATGTTATTAAAGCAAGATTCATTGTGACAGTTTATTGACTTAGCGAAATATAACACCCACTCAAAATGATCTTACATAAAAATGTGGAACTTTTTTTTCTTAATTTCAAGGCTTATTTACATCAACTTTGCATTTTATATAGTTTTTAAGAAACAAAGGAGTAAATTTAACATAATAAAGATTTAATTGCATTTTTTCTCACCAAATTTAATTTTAACAATTATTGCACACAAATTTAGAATACTTTCACTATGGATAATTTTTACAAATTTGAAATCTATATTTTACTTTTTTTTCTATTTTATTATCTTATCCAATAACATTAAGCGCACAAATAAATTAAATGTTCATTTTTAATTTGTTAAATGTTTCCATTCTTGACCACACATAAAAGTAAAACTTAGCACTAAGCCTGTCTAAACTAGGTCTTATTGTTTTGTCACATTTGTAGCATTTAGTGTTGCGGATTAGTCATTCAATGATGAAAATGGAATGGAAAGATTCTTATGACATTTCTGGGAAATCCCATATAAATAAAAGTATTTTGTAACTAGTTTTAGAATGGTTTTATTTTGTAAGTTAGAAAATTTTTATTTAGATTTTGAAGATAAAAAAAAAGGCACCTATGTGACATATATTATATATGGTACATTATAAATAAAAAACAAAATATGTACAAAAGTTTAATAAGGTTTAATGAATAGAAATGTATGCATGCTTACATTTCAAAAATTTATCAGACTGCTACTGTGTAAATGAGTATCGCGTTATATAGTATTGGTGCTTTAGCATTTGGTGCCCTACGGAATGCAAACCAATAAGTTGACTTATTTTTACACCAATAACACATCATCAATTTTTTTTTTTAAAAACATTTTTGGATTTTATTTTGATAAGTAAGTGAGTTTAAAAAAAAAAAAAGAAACAAAACAAACAGATTTAAAGTGATGTATCTTTTTATTTTATCACTCTATGCAGGGTCATGTATATATTGCGTTGGTATAGCTGCAAATCATGTAATTGTCCACGTTGAAAGACAATGCTACAAGACTTAAATTATTGTATTAAATTCTTGGATATTGTTAAATGCTTGTAAATATTAATTTTTCTAATTATGTAATTTATTTAATTTTATTAAATACACATATGAAAGATTTTAGTCTTTAATTTATATACCTTTTCTATACTATAACATTTATATATTTTTGGTTAAATTACAGATTGGCAGGAACCTAGGTCAGGAGTGTAATATTCTTCCCCTCTCCTACGATATATGGGGGATTAATGAGATATTTTTTCCTGTTAGAAGAAATATTCTCTTACAGGAAGACAGCCTGTGAATATATATAATGGTTTATTTAACTGCTCCTCCTACTGGTTTTATTTTTTATAATTTTCTTTAATTTTTTTTCTTTGAGGGGTTGAGAACCAAACAGGACAAACCTAACTACTGTAATTTTGAGAAAAACCTTTCAGGAAGAAGATTTTACGAAGTTTTGCTAAACTGCTTAGGTAAGCAGTGATTACAAGATACAAAACGCTTATATAAAATGTTCCTTACATTGCTGCTACAGAATTCCTTACATTTCTATTAACAAAAAATAGATTTTTAAAATGTATCAGGATTATTGCAGAAAAAATATATCTAATTCATAATTGAAATATGTTATAATGGAAAATCTTGCAATTTAAAAATTTTTGAATCCTACGAATCGATTTATTAGTTCCTTATAAATACATCAACATAAAAAAAAAAATAAGAAGATTGTGAAAGTCACAGGTTTAAACCAGTTCTATAATAATATTGACCTAACAACATAATGTTTTCAAACTAAAAATATTCATCATTGACGACAATGCTGTTATTTCCTTTTATTGTATGGTTTCAGAATTCATAACTGGATTATGGGGCTTCACTATCCTTATGCAATAAGTGAGATAAAAGGTAATAGACAGCTGAGCTTCTGTTAAGTAAATGTTACTAAATAATTTTATAATATATTGCAGTATTTATTTCTTTTTATTGTTCAAAAGAATTTGGTGAGTTAATAGTTGAAGAATAGGAAAAGAATCTTTTTTTTTTTTTAGGAGGGGTCTACAAATACTTCTTCAACTATTATAGCAATATCTGTAGGCTTAACATTTTTTTTTATAAATTATCATAAATTAAAAAAAAAAACTGATATAGTTATATTCTGATTTACGTATTATACTCTTTTTTAATAGTACAAGTTACAATAATCATACCTCCTCTATCCCTCAAAATTGGAAACTTTAGATTTCAAAATATTTAAATTCCGAAAATTAGATTTGAATTAATGAATGAAAATCAATCTTTATTCTGGCCACACTTGGCACTGGTACTGCACTCTAAGAATAACAATTAGTTACAGTTTTAACAGTTTTGTCTGGCTACATTGACTTTTGAACATAATTAGATGGATCAATAACAATATTTAAATAAAATACAATTTGAACAAAAATACTTATTTATCTATGTTTTTAATGTTTTCTATTATTCACAAGTTCATCAAAGTTTGATAGTCTAGGAGGTGAATATGTGGTGAGGAAGCTTGAATGGATATGGGTAAGGAATTTAAAACTGAGGTAGCTCGGACAGCAAAAGGTTTTTGATCGGAGGTGGTTCTGTAGGTAGGAATATAGAGATTGGTAGGTTGGGATCTTGTGTTTAATAGGTAAATGGATAAATGTAGGATAAGGAGGTCAATGGTGTAGGAAGGCTGTTTTGGTTATTAGGGTTTGAAATATAAATGTGCCAAGGAGGTATTGTTTCCAAATACTGGGATAGAGGCAGCTTTGTACGGAATAGTTATGTAAGATATGGGAACGCCTAGAAATACCGAAAATAAATCTTATAAAACAGTTCATTAGTCTTTTTTAGTTTCTTTTCTTGTTCAATGGATAGTCCTCCATACTAGGCATCTGTTGAAATGTGGGAGGATACTAGAAGGTGACAAGTACTTCAAGGAAATGAATCACGGGATTTTAGGAGCTATTTAAGGATTGGGATGGTTTTTGAGTTATTTGGGAAATGGGCCTATTCCATGTTAAGTGCTGATCAAAGGTGACTCCTAGGTAGATTGGCATCAAAATCACAGGTAACTCATTTCATTACATGTTCAGAAGCTCTCCCTCCATCTCTTTTTGTTCCCGCCTCCCATTATTATAAAAACTTAACTAATATATTATCATTTTTAAACTCACTTTTAAACAAGTTTTTTTAAAGATATAGGCTGCTTGTCTTTTTTTTTATTTAATAAATAGGTTGAAAACTACAAAAAATCATGTTGTTAATAAAACATGAATTATTGTATGATGTATGTTAAACAAGGATTCAATCTATTTATACTGTATTTAGTTTTTGTACTAATATTTTTAAAATGACTACAATAAAGATAGTCATGATGAGGTGTAGATAGTTAACCATAGATTACTGATTGGAGAAGATGGTCGGAGGGTGGGTCAGCAAGGAAACAACATAAATAAACAAAAAAAAAAAATTATTTATGCTGGTGTTTCGACCTGATTTCCAGGTCTTCATCAGGGCTATAAAGACAACGACCATCATTTAGATAAAAAAAAATAGTCATTCTGCTGAGGCATGATACCTAGAGAATTAAAGTCTTTCTTGCGAAAAACTCTCTGCACTGTCTCACAACTCTGCTACTTTCTTTTCATTGAAGTTTAAATTTTAAATTTGTAGGTTTTTCAAATTCTAATGAAAATTACCCTTAACACAAACAGAAAAGCGTTATTATATTGTATACTTAAAAAATGAAGATTTTAATTTAAATTAGTCTGTTGTGATCCTTGGATATTAAGTATTTTGGTCGTGTTAGGACTTGTAGTGACATCGCTATCTATTGGTCTATACTGTAGCTAATACAGCTTCCACTGTAGCTGCTGCAACGTGAACTACTACAATTATCGCATAAAAATCGTTCTGTGATATATGTATTATTTATTGTATATAGTCTAATGTCACATATGCAAAAATCATATAATATTTTGTAATATACATAAATGTATTGTTGGAATCAATAAAGACTACTATGATCCACTAAAAACGAATGTCTTATGGGTAGTATCTCTCTCGATGGCATTAAATAGCCCAGAGATTTGACAAGACAAAAATTGGGGGACTCTCGTGCTAATCCTCTCTCGAAGAAAATATCCTCCATAAAATGTAGTAAGATTTGACACACAGTGTCATGTATACTAATATTTTTTGGGAGGGATGTCTATTAACTTTAATTTCACTCACCCTTACCTGAATCCCTTCTCCCGAATCCTTCCAGTACCTTCTCATCAGGCTAACTGAAGATTCCTTCCTGCAAGAATCTACGGCTCGTACCCGTCAGGACTTGCTTGCCCCTTTGCGATTGCAGGCTCGTACCCTGCAGAGTGAAGTTTCCATCCTTCGATGATTCACGGCACTTACCCTTAGAACTCATCTCTTTATTTGCAGGATCACATATTATCGAGACCTTCTGGTATTTTTTCCCGATCCCTTTAAAACAGACAATAATATCATGAATTCATATCAATAATATCATAAATACCAATCATGAATTAATAAATTGCATTACGTAAATGGGACATAAATTAAATTAAATACAACATTTTTTTACTGTTCGTATTTGAAGGTATACAGTGAAATACTTATCTGAGTTTTTGACATGTAAATGTTACTTTTAAATAAGTTGTTTTTATATAAAACCAATATATTTGGGAAACGTCACTTCTAACAAAGCATTTTTTCTATCGTTAATTTTTACATAATTACCAAACCTTGTTGGAAATCGTAATTATATTAGCGCATAACGATGACAAAACTGATCGGCTGTCACCCGGCCAACGCATGAATTGGACACATTGATAATGTGTTTTACAATATTTTTAAATCATTAAGAATTAATAGGTCTAGTTACTGTAATATCTTTATCTAGTCTCACGGGTCAGCTCCAATCATTAATTTATCTCTGGTTTGTGTTTTTTTTTTGTTACAATATTCTATGTTATAGCTTGTAGTGTTTCAATTGAACTATGTACATTAGAGTACGGTAGCAGGAAAATGAAAAATAAAATTTTGTATGGAAAACAGATATCTTTTTTATTTATTTTCAGAACCTTTATTATCAAAAATAAAAACGTGCTTCTACACGTTTGCGAAACAATGGTGGATTCGAGCACTCCCAAGAATATGGATGGGTTATTTGGATTGGCTGGCACAAGTTGGCCTGAATTTGTGACTGTCCTCGTGTCAGTTTTTGGGCACAAATTAAAGGTTTTAGAACTGCTCACAGATTAATATTTGTGCTTTCTCTGTTTTAATTAATTAAAGAATTTCTTCAACTTTTTGATTTAATCTTGTTTAAAATTGTATAATTCAAAATTCTATCATTCAGTGTAAACACATTGTTTCAAATTTTGTTAAATAACTTTAACAGTTTATTTTTTATTTAACATAGCATAAATATGTTTTAATAGGGGTATTCATGATTTGTTAAATGTAAAATGTTTTACCATATTAAATGTTATAAGTATAGGATTTTGAGCAGCCTTATTTAAAGTCATGTTAAATGTATAAGAGCTCCTAGCGGATTTATGAGCAACTTGTTTTATAACCTTTCCTTCTAAAACCTCATGTTATTATTTATTAATAAGTTTCCTCTAAAGTAGTTTATTACAACATGTCTAAATTGAGTGAAAACTGGAATTTGTGTAAAAGTTTGGCTACTGAGTGCCTTGTTGATCTGACTTATGATGAAGAGAATTAAGATGAGCTAATGACAACTGTCATTACATTATTGTTATTTTTGTCATCCATTGCTTTATTTGTTATAAAAATGTCCAAAACAATACTAACACAATCAAAACACAAACTACGAGCAAGTAACCTAACACGACAACACATATAAAATGGTGACTAGCTCAGCTGGTCTGTTGCGTGACGTCATTCTCCATTCAACAGACCTAATAATAGAGAGGTATTCATGATGTGTTAAATGTAAAATGTTTTACCATGTTAAATGTTATAAGTATAGCATTGTGAGGAGCCCTATTTAAAGACATGTTAAATGGTAAATGCCTAAGAGCTCCTAGCGTATTTTCTGAGCTACCCTGTTAGTAACTTTTCCTTCCAAAACTTTGGGTTATCGTACTTCTAAGTTTTGATTACAGTAATTTATTACAACATGCCTAAGATAAGTGAAAAGTTTGGCTGCTGATTGTCTTTTTCCAAAGTCCAAAACACAAGACAAAAGAAAAAAAAAACTACGAGTAAGCAACCTAACATGACATCAAACAAATATATACAAATATAAAACGGTGACAAGCTCAGTGGTCTGTTGCGTGACGTCATTCTCTATTCAACAGACCTACTAACATACTCTCAGCCATGTTACATGTTATATCGTTTTAATATGATAAAAAAAGGAAATATTTCTCCATTTAACATGAGTTTTTCCATTTAACACGCTTTAACATGTTAAAATAAAGATCATGAATAACCCTTATAAAGAAATTATTAGCCGAAGTAATTAAACTAACAAGTTTATGATAAAAATTCAAGAACAAAGGTTGTATTTTATGTTGTACTTTTTATAAAAATGTTTTTCATCTACAGTTTACAATGCTGAAGCCTTTTCCATTCATTTCGTTTATCCTTATTTTGCCCCATTTTAAAATAAAAATAGAGTAAATCGAATGTTACAGCCGAAAAAAAAAAAAAATGCAAAATAAAAAACAAGCATTTGGATATAGACGTTTGTTGCTTCCTTTCTTTACCAAACATCTGTACAAGTCTTGGATTTGTGGCCTAAGGCAAACGTGTAGATACAGCATTAAATATTTAAGAATGAGTATGAGTAAGAAATGAACCGTTCATAAGGACATTTCATTAATATCTTGAAGAAGGATTATTACTAGAATCCTGTCGAATAAAAAAATTTAATTTTAAAAATATTACATAATCATATATTTCGTTATGAAATGATATGAATATAAAAAAAAAAATGTATACGAGACAAACATTGTAAAGGAATTATAAGGTACCAATCAGAAACAATTTTCTACTTCTGTAGAAGCAATGACAGTAATAGAGAAATTAGAATCTTTAAAACGGCAATTTAGTGACGAAATGGCAGTATCTCGTGACCCAAACATATCTAACGCATTATGAGCTACAAAGTGGTGGGAAACTGCCGTTTTTGTGCAAAAACCTCTAAATTGTTTAAATCTTCTGTAATTAACATGAATTTATATGTTATTCAGAGTGCTGAATTCGATGGGATATTTTTTTTTTTAATTTTGATAATATTTTCAGGTGTAAAAATATAAATCTTAATTTTCCATCATTAAAATAATTTTTTCCCTATAAATGGTTATTTTTCTCACTTTATTTTGGTTTCAAATTCCATATAGGCCCCTGACTTCATAAGTCTCAATACTTACACAAAAGTTGCTCCAATATGTTCACTTTTACGGGAAAAAATATTTAAGAAACAAAGCTACTTTTGAAAAACTAAAATTTTTACACTAATTTTTGTCGGTATTGACTTGGCCGAAATATTTTTTGTTGTATAATTTAAAACAAAACATCAACAAGAAGTGAAACTCACTTTTTTTCCAATACTGAATAGTGATATTCACTGAACTCTTCCTAAAGTACAAGAGCGCGAGACGAGAAAAAAGTGAGTTATTTCACCTCCATTTTGGATTACTTCAATGAAAACTATGTATAATTACTAGTCGAAATTGATGAGTCTGCCAAGTATAGGTAGGGGGAATATAAAATGTTGGCTGTTTCAAAACGTTAAACTTTTTTTTTTCATCCGGAGCTCCATACTTTTATATCTGCCAACAACACCAGAAAACCTAAATGATCGTCATTTAGAGTAAAGTAAATTTGGAAAAATATGGGCCTTAATAGTATTCATGTATACTAATAACGTACTAGAACGTAAATAGAATTTACGTTCAATAATATTCGAGGTATAGCTTTTTATAAAGAAACATATCATAATAATATTGTACAGAAAGATCAGTAGCTAGTGAATTTAATTTGAGAAATCTATATCTCAAAAACCATTCAACTCACAGATGTCAATTAGCACTGAAATTAAAACTAGCGGACAAATTAATGAACTATAAAGCAGTTTATGAAGTTTATCTTCGAAGGAGTTGTACTTTTCATGATATTTGCTAAAATTATTGATTTATGGTTGTTTGGACAAATTTTCATGCGCCAAATTTATATTCATATGTGAATATCATAAAAACTATTACCCCAATAAAGATAAGTGCCATAAACTACTTTATAGTAACTCAAATTTCCTTTATTTTGAGTGTTTACAGACATATGTGCATCTTATGGGTTTAGAGATATATTTTTTTCAAAAATCAATCATTTTATTCGAATAACTAGAAATAAACATTTTGTGATTTTATTTTGTCAAATATCATAAAAACTACTCCTACAAAGATAAATGTTATAAACTATTTTATAGTAAATTTAACTAGCTTTAATTTGAGTGCTGGCAGACAACTGTATGTGTTATAGTTTCTGAAATTGTTTCATAAATCAAACTCATTGTTCGAAAAACTATAATTCAATTTATTTTAGCAAATATCCTGAAATTTACTATTCCTACGAAGATTAAGGTCATAAATTATTTTCTACTAAATTAAACGAGCTTTAATTTGAGTGCTAATAGATATTAGTACGTCAAATTGTTTTTGAGATATACTTTTCTCAATATTAATTCACTAACTACCGATATTTCAGTACAATTTTATAAAATTTTTCTTTTTAAAAGGCTACGTCTCGAGAACTATTGGACGTAAATAACTCTATTAGGGCTAATATTTCAGAAAATTTACTCTTCTTTAAATAATGTGCACTTTGATTTTCTAATGTTGTCGGTAGTTTTTAAGGTATAGAGCTCCAAATGAAAAAAAAAAAAAATTTTCGGTTTCGAAACAGCAGTCATTTTTTATTTCCCCTACCCATACTTGGCAGACTCTTTAATCAGTAGTTTCCAGTGCGTTTTTTACGAAATGATGCTTTTTAAAAACTATATCTCGGGAACTATTGAACATACATAGTTCTATTAAAACTCATATTTAAGCAAATTTACTCTATTTTAAATGATGTTCTCTTAGGTTTTCTGGTGTTGCTGGTAGTTTTAAAGATATAGATCTCCAAATGGAAAAAAATAAAATTTTTTCGGTTTTGAAACAGCATAGCCATTTTTTATTTCTCCTACCCATACTTGGCAGACTCTTTAATCAGTAGTTTCCAGTGCGTTTTTTACGAAATGATACTTTTAAAAAAACTATATCTCGGGAACTATTGAACATACATAGCTCTATTAAAACTCCTATTTAAGCAAATTTACTCTACTTTAAATGATATTCTCTTAGGTTTTCTGGTGTTTCTGGTAGTTTTAAAGATATAGATCTCCGAATGGAAAAAATTAAAATTTTTTCGGTTTTGAAACAGCATAGCCATTTTTTATTTCCCCTACCCATACTTGGCAGACTCTTTAATGTTGACTAGTAATTATACACAGTTTTCATTAATGTGATAAAAAATTGTGAAGAAAAAAGAAAAAATAACTGTATTTTTTTTCTTCTCGGCTCTTGAACTACTATAACGCCGCTCGATACACCGATGTACTTGTAACACATCGTATTCCCTCCAACATAGGTCGACTCCATTTTGAAAATAATAATCAGAAAACATTTTGGGGGAGTAAAATGAAACTATTTATAAATATAGCGTCATAATAAAAAAAAAAATGACAAAACTTTGAAATGAAAATGTACCTTTTTATTTCAACTTGAACTTACTAACTATTTTAAAATCCTTAATTTTTAATTTTTAGGCAGTGATGCGGCGAGAGGGATGCGCTGGGATCTAGCTCTGCTCTACCCCTCACACGTGGGGATAGAGTGGGCTCAGGGATCCTCAGGTCGATTCTGTAAATATTGTATATATTATTTTATCATTATGTTATTTTATTTATTTGTTTTTCATACAGATAGTCTGATTATGTTCATCTTGTCTATTCTTTTGTTTGTATATATTTTAAGAGAGGTTTTTTTTTTTTTT